>NC_064641.1:67745708-68048734 GCF_023864345.2 Schistocerca serialis cubense | reverse complement strand
CTTGGAAGGCGAGATACGAGGTACTGGAAGAACTAAAGCTGTGAGTACGGAGCGTGAGTCGTGCTTGGGTAGCTCAGATGGTAGAGCTCTTGCCCGCGATAGGCAAAGGTCCCGAGTTGGAGTCTCGGTCCGGCACACGGTTTTAATATGCCAGGAAGTTTCATATCAGCACACACTCCTCTGCAGAGTGTAAATCTCATTCTGGAAACAAATGTTTACGCAATGTAATACCTGCCGGCATTGGTCACGTAAATAAACTGTAAGGTAGAAAGCGTTACGTGATGGGGTGACATAGGGCACAAAGAAAGAGACAGAGAGAGAGAGAGAGTGATATGATTTGTTTCAATAGAGGTTGGTGGGGCACAAAGTATGCTAGGGGAAGGAGACTTGTGTTTTTTAAGAAGCAACCTGATTGATAAGCACTTTGAAGATCCGGAGCTGAGGCAACCAAAAGTCAATGAGCGAAGCAAGATTATTTAACACTCGGTCAGAAATCAGACTTTGACTTCATCTCCAACCTTCATGACGATCTTTGGGAGCCATCGCCGCCAGATGTACACACTAAGAGCTGCTGCTGGCTCCCAAGCCACCTGAGCTGATGCACTGGGGACTTAGAAAATTTTCTGACTAATCTGAACTTAGCAGCTGACGACTTCACTGGTTCCATCAATGATCGATTCCGCAAACACTTCAGCCGCCATCTGCAGTACTATGGTGAAATCGAACAGCAACCGTGAGATGATGCGTAGGGCTATTAAAACCATTTTTAAGTAACCCTATTACTTCAGGCTTCACTCTGAAGACTTGCATTTTAGTGCCATTGATAGATGCTTTCAACTCCAACCACAGCCGTGATGTCTCCCCTTCTGTAGCACTACCCATTCTCAGACAACATTATGACAGTCACTAGGTACTTTGTAATTAATATACTGTCACGATTATTAGTATTTTTCCCCTGACCCCATGTGTTGGACATTTCAACGCTTTTATTAGATTAACATTTCCACAACTTACCATTTGTTTGTCTATGATATTGTTGTAAGAGGAGTCATGTTGCCACAGATTGCCATTTGTTTAACGACACTTTTTTGGAATAAATCAAAGTAAATATAATTTGTGCCTAATTTAATAGTCATAATTTTGCCCATTCATTATTTTGTTGATGATATCCTTGCCTATTTAATCGGCACCACCTAGGACTCATCTCCTTCACGTGGAGCGTCAACCCACAATTTTTACGAAAAGAAATACGACACCAGCACGAGAAATGTGAGGAGTTCGCCGACGCCTGTCGCTAGTGTAGGAGGGAAGCCATGTGCCCTCTGAATCGGAGATTGTGTTTTAAAATGTTTACGATTTCGGAAGTCTGGTATTAGTAATCCTTCATGACATTACTTTTCTAGTATGGAACTTCTTCAGTCATTACACTGTGCGCCTTAGCTCACGGGTGTGTGCTTTGGCCACGATGCTTTTTCGGTTTATAAGGAAGTCTTGCAGTTTTGTGGCCATACAGGTGGTCGGTAGGTCTTGGAGCCATTAGCTACCTGGAAGGATTCGTTTGGAAAAGTGATAGATTTGGCGGAGTGTAATTCAAAGGGTTCCGCCATTCTCGTGTATCACCCCAAATATAGAACCTATAATGACCACCCTTTTGCTGCAAAAGAAATAGCAAAATTAATCATCCTGACAGTGACGGCGGCTACCGACAGCAAAATTTACACTCTTGTCAGTTTGATTAACAGGGATGTTATATATATACCACTGACTATCATAAAGAAAGGACTGAATGAAAGAATACCATGTAATACAAAACAGAAACTTTAAAGAAAGAATTCAAAAAATATTATTTACGAAGTTAAAGCCCAGACGATAAATCGACCAAAGATAACATTTATCCTAGAGGAGAGTTGTAGCCGCATCGAGCTGTAAGTTCGCTGTGCCTAGAATGTAACTCGGCAATGGAGATGTTAACTTCACTTCACTCTTATATTCTGCAACAGTCAAGCGCTGATAGATTGTTTTGAAACTGACTTGAAGTTTAAAGTTTTACGATATAGCCTGGAAATATTAGTCAGAAGTAGGACTAAAGTAGGATCATCTTTACCGTTAGACAAATTACGGGATTTTGATGTATGTGACAGAAAAGTGAATCGTGTGATTAATGATTTGCGATGGGACTTAGCCTTCGTGGTACTTAATAGTCACGAACATCAAAGGACACAGAAAGAGACTGATCGCCGACATAAACTCGATTATTAGACTTGAGTAGGCCACAACTAAACGCAATCACGAAGAGATTACAATTTCGCCGTATTGTCAAAAGTTATCGTCAAAGTCAGGATTACTGATGTTAACGGTCATAATTCCCTAAATGACATATCGGTGTGTGTGCTCAGCATAGGGACAGGTAATAATTACGAAGAACAATAAACCTTAATTCAACTTTAAGTCTCCGTGTCGCCTACATCATTTCATGGACATTTAAAGTGTATTCATGAAATTAACTGATAATTATAATAACACAGAAGTGCCAAGTGAATTAGTGATAATTTAAATGTGAACAGCAACATTACGACGAATTCTGAACATTGCTCAAGGGTATGTTATCTCTGGAGTTACGTCGTACAGTTGTTGAATACGCGACGTAGCGGCGCCTTGACGACAGAATAATAATTAACAACTTAATATCCTCACAAAATTCATAATGTGGACTCTGCTTGGAATGATGATTCAAGACACTATTTGTTAACGTTTGAATAACCATTCTCAAACCGGGCATAAGAACTATAGTCCGCAAGTTCGCTTAAATTGAAGGGTATGTCGCGAACACGCAAGGGACTTTCGGTTATTTCAGGTCAATGGAGGCATCGCGTTATCGAGTGGTGCAGTCGCTACATTTACAAGTGAAGAAGGTCGACAGACAAGGAGCACAATTGCTTTCACTACCAGCAAGGGCGGCGCACACACTCCATCGTGCTGCTCCATCGACACAGTGATATTTTCGAGATACGGTATCTGAAAGTAACCAAACCGCGCGGAGTTGTTTTTATTTATTTATTTTATTAAATAGTTACAGATTGGCGTTGTCGTGATCGGCGGACGCCTTTCCATGTCATCTGGACTGGGACACCCATCACCATCAAACCGACAGAGAACAGCGCCACACTGGTCACAGACGGGTCAATCAGAACTGGCCTACCACCTTGTCATTTTCAGCCAATGGAAACATCTGGATGCGGTGTGGATGGGCGTGGGGCCGTTGCCGGCTTTGTAAATCTTGGAGCCGCCACTTCTCATTCAGGTAACTCATCAGCTGGCATTCCAGTCCTCCCACCGTGGAAAAAGCCCTGGCAGTAGCGGGAACTGAACTACAGTCTTGCGCTTGGTATCAGCCACGCAGACCACTCAGCTGATGAGGCGGACAAAGGTGTAATTATAGCCTATAAATTCACTTCGTATCCGTAAAAATTTTAGTGTCGTGTTTTTGTCTGACCTCTTCCCATTGCCTTGTTTTGTTGAGGAGATTATCGACGGAACTTTCTAGAAGCTAACTAGAGCAGGGCCGGCCAAACGCTGCACAGTGTGCAGACGTGCGGAAGTGCTGCACATGTGCGCACGTGTGCGACAGCGACATCTGTTATCAGATATGTGTCCCAAATGAACGGCGGCGGCTCCACTTCCCTGTGGTACAAGCAACAGCGCAACATATCCAGTCTCGTTTACCCCTGGTGACTGTAACCTTAACAGAGAAGTACTGAGAAATGGCAAGTACTCTGAAAAAGCAAAGGACGGGAGATCTATGTTCTCAGTCGTTTAAAAATGACTGGGAACTGCAATTCTGGTTTTTTTTTTTTTTGCCGCTGGTGGAAACTCACAGTGTTTGCTGTGCCGCCGAATAATAGGCGGCCAGCGTAAGTTTTCAATTGAAAGACACTACAATACATATCACAAAGACGAGTGTAGTGTACTCAACAGTGAAGAACGGCAAGCAAAATTAAATGTCGTTAAGAAAATAGATGAGACACATCAACTCTATTTTACTGTACGTCAAAGTAACTAATACTTCTTGAACTCTTAGTTTCTTGTGCTACATTTATGTCTTTGTTACTGTACGCTGTACAATGTACTGTTTTCAATTTTCCAGAATGACAACCACACTAAATCTTCACTGCGAGCAAGTTTTAAAATCGCATTAAGAATTGCACAATCTGGGAAACCCTTTTCCGAAGTGGAGTTTGTGAAAGAGTGTCTGATTGGTGCTGCAGAACTTGTATGTCCCACGAACGTCGGCAGGTTTCAAGAAATCATTCTATCCCAACAAACAGTGACAAGACGTATCAGTGCTATGGCCGGCGATCTGCACAGGCGGGTATTAAATAAGGCTTAAATACTTTGTTGCCTACTCTGTTGCGCTCGATGGAGCAACAGATCTTACAGATACAGCCCAGGTTGTGATATACATACGAGGTGTCGATAACGCACTTTGTGTAACAGAGGAGCGACATCTGTGCGTAGAAACATACACTACATGAACGCTGACGGCTGCGGCGTGCACGCTGTGACCCGGAAGTTGCACATGTGCAGGAGCACCGCACGCGTGCAGAATTTCTGGCCGGCCCTGAACTAGAGTAAATGTTTCGGGGTGGTTATAATTGAAGTGCAGCTACTCAGGGGAGTCCATTCTGGGCTGTGGTCACCGCATCGCAGCGAAACTTGCTAGGTACGCTAATGCGTTGATGCAGATCCGATTTATACTGAAAAAAAATTAGTTACAGTGTTGGGCACCAGGTGAAAATCTAGCGCTGTACACTGTATCACATCCACGCTGTCATTTGACAGGCCACAACGTGAGTGATCTGTGTGGCAGTCGAGAAGAGATACCGTGCGCTATTAGTGAGACAGTTTTATGTGAAAGGAAGCGCCACATGGTTTAAAGAAGATGATAATGAAATTCGAAAACACGGATGAGCTTGGTGTGGCGCCCGAAGAGAGGAAGGCGTCCTGTCCCAGCAGAGCCGGCCGGTGTGGCCGAGCGGTTAAAGGCGCTTCAGTCTGGAACCGCGTGACCGCTACGGTCGCAGGTTAGAAGCCTGCCTCGGGCATGGATGTGTGTGATGTCCTTAGGTTTGTTAGGTTTAAGTAGTTCTAAGTTCTAGGGTACTGATGACTTCAGCAGTTAAGTCGCATAGTGCTCAGAGCCATTTGAACCATTTTTGAACCGCGCGACCGCTACGGTCGCAGGTTCGAATCCTGCCTCGGGCTTGGATGTGTGTGGTGTCCTTAGGTTAGTTAGGTTTAAGTAGTTCTAAGTTCTAGGCGACTGATGACCTCAGCAGTTAAGTCCCATAGTGCTCAGAGCCATTTGAACAATTTGTCCCAGCAGAAGTTAACGACGAGGTTGTTCTTACTGTAACTGACCACGCAGCACGTGCCACGCGTAGTCCTAGTACGAGTGCAGCGTCACGAGAATTGTCTATCCCATGGCCAACTGCACTAACAGAAACCTCATGATTCGCAGCAATGCCCTCAACTTTCTGGCACGGATCGAAGTTGGTGACATGTGACCGTGCAATATTCTACGGAGTGACGAGGCACATTTTACACTACAGGGTGCAGTGAACACACAGAACTGCCGAGTTTCGGAGGACCGTTAGAGCCCGTGCTGTGAACGAAGAACCTCTACCCTCGCTCTATGTGACTGCGTGTTGTGACTTCACAAGCACCTTTATTCGCCGTCCTTTCTTCTTTGAAGAGAATACACCTAGAAAAACTGTCAGGTGTACCGATACGTCTGCACGTTATCGAGGTGTCTTTGTACAGCATATGATTCCTATTTTGGAAGAGTGCAACTTTGTGGAAACCTCTGTTTTCACACAAGATGGAGTAACACCTCATGTCGCTCGCCCAGTGAAAGATCCGCTTAATGCAACCTTCCACACACGTGGTACCTCCAGGTTTTCCAGATTCATGGTCTGCAAGGTCACCTGATCTGAGTCTAAGTGACTTTTGGCTGTGAGAGTATCGAAATGAAAATGTTCAGTCTGTACCTGGAGATACGTGTTACAAACCGGACACAACAGGTATGACCAGGCCCCTTTGATTTTTTTCTTTTATCACTCGTTTATTACATCAGAGAAATACACATTTTAAGACAAAATTTAACTACATGAAATATTGCTACCAGTAAACGTTAACATAAGCAGTAACAAAACGTAGTTCTCTTAAGGGTTTCTGCTGGCAACAAATTTTAAGGAGGCAATGTCAGGTTTATATCAATTTAGCTCAAACAAGTAGCGAGTGATTGAATCACGACACAGACACTTTAACAATTTCGGCAACAAATAAATAGCGTGAATTTGTACTCACAGTAACCAACTAATCAACAGCCTTGCCATTGAATAAGTAGTAGGCCATTTGGAGCGAATTATCAACACCCAGCAACTAGGAGTTAATGCCAACAGTCTTTAAATGTCTTGCTCCCCATTAAAGAAACAAACTTACAGTAATTAAATGAATAACAAATCAAGCACACTACGCTCCACTCAAACTCTTCAGTGGAAGCCAAGCCAAAATGAAGATTGCATTAACTGACTAGTACTGAAATCACACTAAAGCTCGTCTCTGTGTTCCCAGACACACATGGGGCAAACTTATACAAGACAGGATTTTGAAGGGAGCACATCAGTAAAGCCGGTAGTGGAGCTAACTCGTGCCACTGAAAATTAAGGTACTAGACTGGGGCACAAGGTGGTATACAATGACGTGACCTTAGTGCTATGCTGCGCTCCAAAATATTAATTCAAATGATCAATTCAAAATTAAGTACACATAAACCAGCATTAATTAACGAGGAGTGACACCAGGTCGCTCGAAGGGATGACAACACTTAATTGAAAAGACGAATGCCGGAGGCGGCAGTAACATCAAACACCTCCTCCGAGTTTTAACCAGGAGTCACTTCGCGCTATACAAGCAAACATTTAACCAAGCACAAGGAAGGGACCCCAAAGAGAAAATTCAAATAAAACCCTCAAAAGATTATGAAGGACAGGGAACCCCAACTATTTAAATTTAAAAGAATTACCTCTCCAAAAGGCAGTGTAAACGCGAAGGCCACACTTAAGAGGCCACCAAATTTGGTTACAAAAGTCTTATACATTTGCTCCTTTTCTTTAAAAGAAACACAAGGCTGCTTAACTTCTGCTGGACGTCCGGTATGGCTCGTGTGGGATACACCAGGCAGCAACCCAAGCTAGGCGGTCAAAAGGCACGGCGAACAAAATCAGGAGAGCAGACAGGCAGCCGGCCAACACATATCCTCCATCCTGAACTGGCAGACCGCGTACAACCAAGTCCACATATACGTGGTTGCTTCCCACCTCGTACCTCGCGGCGTCTCAGCAGGTAGCCCGAGCAAA
This sequence comes from Schistocerca serialis cubense, assembly GCF_023864345.2. Lineage (NCBI taxonomy): Eukaryota > Metazoa > Arthropoda > Insecta > Orthoptera > Acrididae > Schistocerca > Schistocerca serialis. Next base: position 68,041,316 of record NC_064641.1, on the reverse strand, counting down.
CGTCAACTGCCCCTCGCCCCGCGAATGCGGAAAACAACAAGGCAAGCAAAGATAAGAAGCATCGAAGGATCGATAATGGACATCCAAGAGACTGGCGCGCCAGTAACGAGCGCCACGGCTCACCTGGTCTGAAGACCAGCAGACAGGAACGCGTTGCTCAGATTGCACCAGAAATGCTGCGAGCAGCTGTTCAACACGTTGTTTTACGGGTGCCGCATCTCGTCGACGTCTCCTGCGCTCATATTGAACAAATCGTTTAAGCGGTTGTGAATAATATAATCAACATTATGCTTTTCTCACTTGTTTGATCTTTTCTTCACACGTCCCGTTCGTAATCCATTAATGTGGAAACGTTTCCCTACATCTTTCTTGCATTCGCAGAGCCAAATTTGCACTTCGTGGGCATAGTTGAAACTATTTTTTCCATCGTAAACCGTTTGCACACTACGCATTAGCATATCTACCGAGTTTCGTTGCCGTACGATGATTACAGTGTACATTTGACTTCTGTGAGTAGCTGCACTTACATTTCGTCATTCCCAATGGTGAGAAGTCTTCCGAAGTAAGAGTGATTTCAGGTGTGCCGCAGGGGAGTGTCGTAGCACCGTTGCGATTCACAATATGCATAAATCACCTTGTGGATAACATCGGAAGTTCACTGAGGCTTTTTGCGCACGATGCTGTAGTATATCGAGAGGTTGTAACAATGGAAAATTGTACTGAAATGCAGGAGGATCTGCAACGAATTGACGCATGGTACAGGGAATGGCTATTGGATCTCAATGTAGACAAGTTTAATGTGCTGCGAATACACAGAAAGAAAGATCCTCTATCATGTAGCTACAATATAGCAGGTCAGCAACTGGAAGCAGTTAATTCCATAAATTATCTGAGAGTAGGCATTAGGAGTGATTTAAAATGGAATGATCATATGAAGTTGATTATCGGTAAAGCAGATGCCAGACTGAGATTCATTGGAAGAATCCTAAGGAAATGCAATCCGAAAACAAAGGAAGTAGGTTACAGTACACTTGTTCGCCCACTGCTTGAGTATTGCTCACCAATGTGGTTCAGATGCTTCAGATGGCTCTGAGCACTATGGGACTTAACTGCTAAGGTCATCAGTCCCCTAGAACTTAAAACTACTAAAACCTAACTAACGTAAGGACATCACACACATCCATGCTCGAGGCAGGATTCGAACCTGCGACCGTAGCGGTCGCGCGGCTCCAGACTTTAGCGCCTAGAACCACTCGGCCACTCCGGCCGGCACCAGTGTGGGATCCGTACCAGATAGGGTTGATATAAGAGGTAGAGAAGATCCAACGGAGAGCAGCGTGCTTCGTTACAGGATCATTTAGTAATCGCGAAAGCGTTACGGAGATAATAGATAAACTCCAGTGGAAGACTCTGCAGGAGAGACGCTCAGTAGCTCGGTAGAGGCTTTTGTTGAAGTTTCGAGAACATACCTTCCCCGAGGAGTCAAGCAGTATATTGCTCCCTCCTACGTATATCTCGCGAAGAGACCATGAGGATAGAATCAGAGACATTAGAGCCCACACAGAGGCATACCGACAATCTTTCTTTCCACGAACAGTACGAGACTGAAATAGAAAGGAGAACCGGTAGAGGTACTCAAGGTACCCTCCGCCACAAACCGTCAGGTGGCTGGAGGAGTATGGATGTAGATGTAGATCATAACCAACCCGTACGAACTGTTAGCGGTGACATTTTGAAATCAAGTGGTCGTATGTGGAATATTCCTTCAAGTGACTGGATGGTTACACGGTTTGTCATTACTAACTTTAGAGTAGTGAAAAGCTTAACTGTGTCTCGCAGACCAAATCGAGGATGGCGACTTTTATTTAGACTGATTTCACACATGTAGTAGTGAAGAGTATTAATCCGGGTCTGCCAATAAACGTATCCAAGTGAACCTGCGGAGAAGCAAGTGACAGAAGTTACGTGGCTCGCCGAGCAACGCCAATGCCGTCCTCACACGGGGCGACACAGCTAACGTTGACGTGGAAGCGGACGGGACATCCGACCTCACAAGACGCAGCGCCCTCGGCACACGAGACCATCTGGTCAACGTAACTCGGTTTCCCAGCGCTCTCCAGCGGCCGTTATCGGCTTTATTTGGCTCGAAAACGACACAATTTCTCTACGAAAATCGATGCGCGTGAAATACACTACTGGCCATTAAAATTGCTACACCAAGAAGAAATGCAGATGATAAACGGGTGTTCATTGGACAAATATATTATACTAGAACTGACGTGTGATTACATTTTCACGCAATCTGGGTGCATAGATCTAGAGAAATCAGTTCCAGAACAACCACCTCTGGCCGTAATAACGGCCTTGATACGCCTGGGCATTGAGTCAAACAGAGCTTGGATGGCGTGTACAGGTACAGCTGCCCATGAAGCTTCAACACGATACCACAGTTCATCAAGAGTAGTGACTGGCGTATTGTGACGAGCGAGTTGCTCGGCCACCATTGACCGTACGTTTTCAATTGGTGAGACATCTGGAGAATGTGCTGGCCAGGGCAGCAGTCGAACATTTTCTGTATCCAGAAACGCCCGTACAGGACTTGCAACATGCGGTCGTGCATTATCCTGCTGAAATGTAAGATTTCGCAGGGACCGAATCAAGGGTGGAGCCACGGGTCGTAACACATCTGAAATGTAACGTCCACTGTTCAAAGTGCCGTCAATGCGAACAAGAGGTGACCGAGACGTGTAACCAATGGCACCCCATACCATCACGCCGGGTGATACGCCAGTATGGCGATGACGAATACACGCTTCCAATGTGCGTTCACCACGATGTCGCCAAACACGGATGCGACCATCATGATGCTGTAAACAGAACTTGGATTCCTCCGAAAAAAACGACGTTTTGCCATTCGTGCACCGTTTCGTCGTTGAGTACACCATCGCAGGCACTCTTGTCTGTGATGCAGAGTCAAGGGTAACCGCACCCATGGTCTCCGAGCTGATAGTCCATGCTGCTGCAAACGTCGTCGAACTGTTCGTTCAGATGGTTGTTGTCTTGCAAACGTCTCCATCTGTTGACTCTGGGATCGAGACGTGGCTGCGCGATCCGTTACAGCCATGCGGATAAGATGCCTGTCGTCTCGACTGCTGATGATACGAGGCCGTTGGGATCCAGCACGGCATTCCGTATTACCCTCCTGAACCCACCGATTCCATATTCTGCTAACAGTCATTGGATCTCGACCAAAGCGAGCAGCAATGTCACGATACGATAAACCGTAATCGCGATAGGCTACAATCCGACCTGTATCAAAGTTGGAAACGTAATGGTACGCATTTCTCCTCTTTACACGAGGCATCACAACAACGTTTCACCAGGGAAAGCCGGTCAACTGCTGTTTGCTTATGAGAAATCGGTAGGAAACTTTCCTCATGTCAGCACGTTGTAGGTGTCTCCACCGGCGCCAACCTTGTGTGAATGCTCTGAAAAGCTAATCATTTGCATAATACAGCATCTTCTTCCTGTCGGTTAAATTTCGCGTCATCTTCGCGGTGTAGCAATTTTAATGGCCAGTAGTGTAGTTGCGTTAACTCTGTTAGCGATTCTCGAAGAAGAGCGGAGAAAAGGGCGAAGAGGCCTCTGGACTTGAACAGCTAGTTGCTGGTAGAGGAAGAATACACAATGCTGTACAAAGATCTGAGATACATACTAGTGGAAGTTATTTGTTAACTCAATAGAATTTTCGTCTTAAATTGAATATAGTTCGGTATAGTGTGCAATATCAATGTGTGAATCCGTAATATTCATATTTCAAAAGTGGTTCATATGGCTCTAAGCACTATGGGACGTAATATCTGAGGTCATCAGTCACCTAGAACTTAGAACTACTTAAACCTAACTAACCTAAGCACATCACACACATCCATGTCCGAGGCAGGATTCGAGCCTGCGACCGTAGCAGCAGCGCGGTTCCGGACTGAAGCACCTAGAGCCGCTCAGCCAACATTCATATTCTCGGTGTGCTTTGACTACCAACACTCTGAAATAACATGCATCATTACACAGATTCTAAGATCGCAATTCGTTTCGTAATTTCAGTCGAATGGAAAAGGATATTATTTCGAAGCTGCTCATCACCACAGAGACAGATATTTGCCGCCAAGATATAAACATGGATCAGTCTATAAAACCCAGCTAAAGTTTCATAATAATAAAAACTTCCAGTGTGTAACTTGTGTTTACTTTCAGACATAGAATGGGAATCACGCTAAGAATTCTGGCCACTGGGGCAACAATACGGTCCAGTCATTTGTTTTTGCAACAAGAACTGCAGCAGATACATTGTTTATAAAAATAATGTCGACGTTTGAGGTAATACTTCAATTACTCTGTGTAAAGACTGTATTTACAAATTTAATTATTTGATTTTTAATTCCCAAACGGCACCAAAAAGACGTGCTTTTGACAGATCATCACTGTGACGTATTATAACAATGAAACATCAGCTACAGGAAGCCTTTACTTGGTGATATGTAGTTTCTTGTCATTTTATTATCACAAATAGTTGCTAAAACGATGCGTTTTCGAGAGATCCTCAAATTGGTGATGGTTTGCAACAGTTTATACTCATACTATACAATATGGTGGCGCCTATGTTCTGTATGTAACGTCAAACGATATTCACGTCTCACTGGCCACTTTCCTCTCCACGAGGACATGCGAGATTCTTTATTTCAGGGTCCGCAGTGTAGTGGAAAGTGGAATTCCACACTGCGACGTCATTAGCTTCTCGTCCACGTGCGTTTTCGCTTCCACTGAGAGAACGGCTTAACCAAGGTACGAGCATATGGGATTGGTTCTCAGGTATGTGAGTGGCACGAAGACTTCTTAAGTAATAGAACCCAGTACGTTCTCCTCGATGATGAGTGTTCATCGGAGGTGAGGGTATCATATGGAGTGCCCCAGGAAAGTGTGGTAGGTCCGCTGTTGTATCTATCTACATAAATGATCTTTTGGATAGGGTGGATAGCAATGTGCGGCTGTTTGCTGATGATGCTGTGGTGTACGGGAAGGTGTTGTTGAGTGACTGTAGGAGGATACAAGATGACTTGGACAGGATTTGTGATTGGCGTAAAGAATGGCAGCTAACTCTAAATGTAGGTAAATGTAAATTAATGCAGATGAATAGGGTAAAGAATCCTGTAATGTTTGAATACTCCATTAGTAGTGTTGCGCTTGACACAGTCACGTCGATTAAATATTTGGGCGTAACATTGCAGAGCGCTATGAAGTGGGACAAGCATGTAATGGCAGTTATGGGGAAGGCGGATAGTCGTCTTCGGTTCATTGGTAGAATTTTGGGAAGGTGTGGTTCATTTGTAAAGGAGACCGCTTATAAAACACTAATACGACCTATTCTTGAGTACTGTTCGAGCGTTTGGGATCCCTATCAGGTCGGATTGGGGTAGGACATAGACGCAATTCAGAGGCGGGCTGCTAGATTTGTTACTGGTAGGTTTGATCATCACGCGAGTGTTACGGAAATGCTTCAGGAACTCGGGTGGGAGTCTGTAAAGGAAAGGAGGCGATCTTTTCGTGAATCGCTACTGAGGAAATTTAGAGAACCAGCATTTGAGGCTGACTGCAGTACAATTTTACTGCCGCCAACTTACATTTCGCGGAAAGACCACAAAGATAAGATAGATTAGGGCTCGTACAGAGCCATATAGGCAGTCATTTTTCCATCGCTCTGTTTGGGAGTGGAACAGGGAGAGAAGATGCTAGTTGTGGTACGAGGTACCCTTCGCCACGCACCATATGGTGGATTGCGGAATATGTATGTAGATGTAGATGATGTATGAATTCTGACTGCATCCGCGATTGAGACTTCGCGGGACGCCATAGACTTTCCGAGGACGGACGAAAACAATGTTTCGCTCTTCCCAGATGGCGAGACATCGCATCCTCTTGCAGAGTGAAGGCTCGGCCTTCAAAGCAATAGCTCACAATCGTCGCTGCTACTGTTGCCTGCTGCACGTGGCTTCAGAACGTTTCCGTGACAGCTCTGAGTGCTCGGTTTCCGTATCGGATACGTTGTTAGGAGCAAAATGGAATTGCCGGCGGCAGGCGACTCACGTCCGCCTCTGCTGTGCATGCCAAGGGCCCGGCGCGCTGCCCCTGCCCCCTGCCGCGCCTGCAGCAAGGCGCCAGTTTGACGCACGAGCTGCTCCGGGGCCTGCGTGAAAGCCGGAGCGCAGCGTGGAATGAAACCCTGCCGCGCCTGTGTTGCTGGCCGCAGCTGTACAGTGTGGGCCGACAACACGACCGGACAGTGCTGGAGTGCGCGTATGTCAGCACGGCGTTTAGGTGTACTGCTGTGTCCGAACACCACACAATGTGCGGGACAGCGATCGAACTTCCCGTTTTTACGACACTATCGTAAAACGCGTACCAAATACGTTGCATTAACATGCTCCTACGAGGGGAGTTATAAAGTTTCAACTATCACATATGCGAAGATGTATCGCGTGATCTGAGACGGAAGTCAAGAAATACACACATCAAGAAAAGTTTTGCACCACCTCGGTTCCGAGAGTTCCGCAACCTGTACAGAAAATTGGAACGGAGATCAACATAAACATCATTTTCGCCCTTTATATTGCTCATGCGAACCACACATTGCATGTTGTACTACCATACAGCGAGACCTTCAGGTGTGGTGGTTCAGACTGCTGTACACACCGGAACCTCTAATACCCAGCAGCACGTCCTCTTGAATTGATACATACCTGTATTCGTCGTGGCTTACTATCCACAAGTTCATCAAGGCACTGTTGGTCCAGATCGTCCCACTCCTCAACGGCGATTCGGCGTAGATCCCTTGGAATGGTTGGTGGGTGACATCGATAAACAGCCATTTTCAATCTATCCCAGGCATGTTCGATAGGGTTCATGTCTGGACTCGAGCGATGTCGTTATCCTGAAGGAAGTCATTCACAAGATGTGCACAATGGGGGCGCGAATTGTCCATGAAGACGAATGCCTCGCCAATATGCTGCCGGTACGGTTGCACTATCGGTCGGAGAATGGCATTCACGTATCGTACAGCCATTACAGCGCCTTCCATGACCACCAGTGGCGTACGCCGGCCCCACATAATGCCACCCCAAAATAGCACTCTCTGGACAGTGTGCCTTGGGCGTTCAGCCTGACCGGGTTTCCTCCAAACAAGTCTCCGGAGATTGCCTGGTTGAAGGCATAAGCGACACTCATCGGTGAAGAGAACGTGATACCAATCCTGAGTGGTCCGTTCGGCACGTTGTTGGGCCCATCTGTACCGCGCTGCAAGGTGTCGTCGTTGCACAGTTGGACCTCGCCATGGACGTCGGGAGTGAACCTGCGTATCATGCAGCCTATTGTGCACAGTGTTAGTCGTAACACGACGTCCTGTGGCTGCACGAAAAGCGTTATTCAACATGGTGGCGTTGCTGTCAGGGTTCCTCCAAGCCATAATCCGTAGGTAGCGGTCATCCTCTGCAATAGAGGCCCTTGGGTGGCCTGAGTGAGGCATGTCATCGACAGTTCCTGTCTATCTGTGTCTCCTCCATGTTCGAATAACATCGCTTTGGTTCACTCCGAGATGGCTGGAGAGTTTCCTTGTTGAGAGCCATTTCTGGGACAAAGTAACAATGCGGACGCTATCGAATCGCGGTGTTGATCGTCTAGGCGCGCTTGAACTACAGACAACACGACCCGTGTACCTCCTTCTTGGTGGAATGACTGGAACTAATCGGCTGTAGGACCCCCTCCGTCTAATAGGCGCTGCTCATGTATGGTTGTTTACATCTTTGGGCGGGTTTAGTGACATCTCTGAATAGTCAAAGTGACTTTCTCTGTGATACGATATCCACATCAACGTCTGTCCTCATGAGTTCTGGAACCAGGGTGGTGCAAAACTTTTTTTTCATGTGTGTAGTTTTACGAGGAGCGTTCAATAGGTAATGCAACAACTTTTTTTTTACGAAAGCAGGTTGGTTTCATTCAGTATTCCAATGCACCATATCACTCCCCATTCTTTTGGCTACAACATAATCTCCGTCAGCGTGATGGCCTTACACCACCTTTCTGGGAAGGCTTGTAAGCTCGCATGGAACACCTCTACCGGTCGTCTTGCTGCAACAGTAACGTTCCCGTCATCCGTGCTCTGCTTCCTACAGAGTGCATCCTTCACTGGGCCAAACAGATGGAAGTCGGAAGGTGCCAGATGCTTACCGTAGGGCAGATGAGGAAGAACAGTCCGATGAAGTTGTGTGCGACGAACACGCTGAAGTCGTTTCTCCAATTTCCTGACGGCAGCACAACACACTTCGGAGGACATTGAACAGAATATTCCCTTTAGAGACCCAGAAGACCGTCACCCTGACTTGAAAGGCTGAGGGTCCGGCTTTGAACTTTTTCTTCGGAGGAGAGGTGGTGTGCCGCATCTACATGGATTGCCGCTTTGTTTCCGGTCGAAGTGACGACCTCATGTTTCACCGCCTGTGGCGATATTCGACAAAACATTGTCACGATTAGACTCGAAACGCACAAGCTCTCTACGGTTTTCTCTTAGACGGCTAGGAACGCAGCGAGCGCTCACCTCTGAGTGCTCCAACTGGTGGACGAGTGTGGCAACACCACCAGCAGAGGCGTCTAGTTGAGCAGAGACAGGCTTATTTTTCGGGTCCGATGATTACCTCGAATGTGAGTGTTCGGATGTTCTACATCTACATCTACGTGATTACTCTGCTATTCACAATAAAGTGCCTGGCAGAGGGTTCAATGTACCACCTTCATGCTGTCTCTCTACCGTTCCACTCTCGAACGGCACGTGGGAAAACCAGCACTTAAATTTTTCCGTACGAGCCCTGATTTCTCTTATATTATCGTGATGATCATTTCTCCCTATGTATATGGGTGCCAACAGAATGTTTTCGCAATCGGAGGAGAAAACTGGTGATTGAAATTTTATGAGATGACCCCGTCGCAACGAAAAACGCCTTTGTTTTAATGATTGCCACTCCATTTCACGTATCATGTCTGTGACACTATCTCGCCTATTTCACGATAATTCAAAACGAGCTGCCCTTCTTTGTACTTTTTCGATGTCATCCGTCAGTCCCACCTGATGCGGATCCCACAACGCACAGCAATACTCCAGAATAAGGCAGACAAGCGTGGTGTAAGCAGTCTCTTTAGTAGACCTGTTGCACCTTCTAAGTGTTCTGCCGATGAATCGCAGTCTTTGGTTTGCTCTACCCACATTATTATCTATGTGATCGTTCCAATTTAGCTTATTTGTAATTGTAATTCCCAAGTACATAGTTGAATTTACAGCCCTCAGATTTGTGTGACTTATCGCGTAATCGAAGTTTAGCTGATTTCTTTTAGTACTCATGTGAATAACTTCGCACTTTTCTTTATTCTGGGTCAATTTCCACTTTTCGCACCATACAGATATCTTATCTAAATCATTTTGCAAGTCATTTTGATCATCTGATGACTTTACAAGACGGTAAATGACAGCATCATCTGCAAACCATCTAAGACGGCTACTCAGATTGTCTCCTATGTCGTTAATATAGATCAGGAACAATAGAGGGCCTATAACACTTCCTTGGGGAACGCCGGATATTACTTCTGTTTTACTCGATGACTTTCCATCTATCACTACGAACTGTGACCTTTTTGACAGGAAATCACGAATCCAGTCGCACAACTAAGGCGCTACTCCGTTGACACGCAGTTTGGTTAGAAGACGCTAGTGAGGAACGGTGTCGAAAGCCTTCTGGAAATCTAAAAATATGGAATCAACTTGACATCCCTTGTCGATAGTAGTTATCACTTCATGAGTATAATGAGCTAGTTGTGTTTCACAAGATCGATATTTTCTGAATCTGTGCTGACTATATGTCAATAAATCGTTTTCTTCGAGGTACTTTATAATGTTCGAACACAGTAAATGTTCTAAAACCCTACTGCAAATCGACGTTAGTGATATAGGCCTGTAATTCAGCTGATTACTCCTACTTCCCTTTTTGGGTATTGGTGTGACTTGAGCAATCTTCCAGTCTTTAGGCACGTATCGTTCTGTGAGCGACTGGTTGTATATAATTGCTAAATATGAGCTATTTTATCAGCATAGTCTGAGAGGAACCTGACTGGTATACAATCTGGACCGGAGGCCTTCCCTTTATTAAGTGATTTAAGCTGCTTTGTTACACCGAGGATATGTACTTCTATGTTTTTCATCTTGGCAGTTGTTCTTGATTGGAATTCAGGAATATTTACTTCGTCTTCTTTGGTGAAGGAGTTTCGGAAAACCGTGTTTAATAACTGTGCTTTAGTGGCTCTGTAATCAGTGACTTCACCGTTGTTATCGTACAGTGAAGGTATTGATTGTGTCTCGCCCCTGGTGTGCTTTATGTATGACCAGAATCTCTTTGGGTTTTCTGACACATTTCTGCAGGACCCACAGCAGTGTGTGACTGGCAGGCACACGGAAGATCAGACAGGTTTGGGCTACCTTGTTGCGATGAGGACAGACGCCTCGAGCTGGCCTTTGTCACCGACCGGTTCTAGGCGCTTCAGTCCAGAACTGCGCTGTTGCTACGGTCACAGGTTCGAATCCTGCCTCGGGCATGGATGTGTGTGGTGTCCTTAGGCTAGTTAGGTTTAAGTAGTTCTAAGTCTAGGGGTCTGATGACCTCAGATGTTGAGTCGCATAGTTCTCAGAGCCATCTGAACCATTTTTGAACAGACGCCTCGCCCTGCGACTTACTGTGCTTTTATTCACGGCCAGATCTCCGTAGACGTGCTACAAGCGCCATTGAACGTTTGCGATGCTCTAATTTTCCGACAAAAGAAACTCAGTGAGAGCCTTCTGCTTGGAACACACCTCCACAACAGACGCCATTTTGAAGGCTACGTATAGGGCAGCTACCTACCGGAACTTCACAGAACTATAGAGGCTAATGAGGGAATGTTCAACAGAACAAAAACGAATTGCGCCTTTTTTTCAATCGAAACTGACCAAGAAAAAAGGTTGCATTACTTATTTAACGAACCTCGTGTAATGTCTTTCAAAGACGCTATCCGTTCCGTTCAGTTGATATTCTAAATCCTTTGCCGACTCTGATACTATCGTCAGTTCTCAAAGCTGTAATTTTTTTCCCCCGAAATCGCAATCGTTCTTTTTTTCAGATTTCTCTTTGTTTTTATTCTGCTTGCTCTAGGTAGAGATAGAATAAAAGCAGGAATAGACTACAACCTGGTCTCACTCCCTTCTCAACCACTCCTTTCCTTTCCTGTCCGATTTTCATAGCTGCACTCCGGTATCTGTAAGTCACTCCTTAAATTTTATCCCAGCAACCTTCAGAATTTCACAAGTGTATTCAAGTCAATAATGTCAAGACCCTTCTGTATATGAATAAACGGTATAAACGTAGGCTTGCCTCTCCTAAGCATATCACATAATTGAGATTATCTGGCCGCGGTCAGGCCACAGCGCTCGCCCGCTAGATAGCGATATATCGAGACGAACCAGACTGGATACAATCTGTGCGACAGCCGCGCGGTTTGAGGCGTCATGTCACGGACTGCGCGGCCGCTCCCGCCGGAGGTTCGAATCCTCCCTCGGGCACGGGTGTGTGTGTGTGTGTGTGTGTGAGTGTGTGTGTGTGTGTGTGTTTGTTGTTCTTAGCATAATTTAAGTAGTGTGTAAGTTTAGGGACCGATGACCTCAGCAATTTGGTCCCTTAGGTATTCACACAATTCTGAACGGATTAACGGTCGTTTGCTTGAAGCACCGACCAGCCTGAGTGTGGTTTGAGATGGTTTTACAGGTTCCTTTATGTAAATACTGGAATGGTCCTCAATCTCCGATTTGTAAGACAGGGTATACCCAAATTTAAAATACGATAACGCACAGAACGAAGCTTCTGGGATTCACAGACAGATGGCGGACACAACTTCGCCGCCTTAAGCCGTCGGCACACGGACCGTGCTTTCGAACGTCAACGTTGAGCGTGCCAATTTCAGCATACTGCTGAGTGCTCCAGAAAGTTACGACTTGCTCATCCGGTATTGTTCACCATGTGGTTTAACCAATCGCAGTGCTCTCCAGCGGCACTTGTCGGCTGTATCTGGCTCGCACATCACACTGTTTACGAAGTGGCGGGCGTAATATTCCTACTAAAACGCACGTTATTTCGTCATTCTCACTTTTTACTAAAATCCTATGGTCATTGTTACTTGATCACTGTTCCTATTCAGAAGCAGAATATTTACAGCGTGTGAAATACAACAAGAAGGTGCAGTAAGCAGTGAAAGCTGTCTTGCAGATTAAGCCAATAGAATAAACTCGCTTCTCAGAAAGAGCACACTTATGTTTTCATAACATCGAATATTAAAGAATGTACTTTTATTAAGCCGGCCGCGGTGGCCGAGCTGTTCTAGGCGCTCGAGTCCGGAACCGCGCTGTTGCTACGGTCGCAAGTTCGAATCCTGCCTCGGGCATGGATGTGTGTGACGTCCTTAGTTCTAAGTCTAGAGGACTGATGACCTCAGATGTTGAGTCCCATAGTACTCAGAGCCATTTCTGAACTTTTATTAAACTAATAAGAAAGTATCACAACCTGTTCGAAAACACGAAGACGAGTAATAAGGGTTTCTAAATCTAGTCGGGCGCTCACAAGCACCACATCAGCCGATAGCTTACAAATCGCTACTTTACGCACTTTTTTACAACTTTTTATGCTTAAGGGATCTTTACGGCGCCCAGAGGGAGGGGGGGCGGGGGAAAAGACAGCATGGGTCGCCACCCCAGGTCTGGCCACAATGTCGCGTTCCCACCCTCCAGGAACCAAGGAAACAGTAGGAAAAGTGGAGCAGAGGTACAGTCGTGCTCAACATTATCCGAACGACCTGAATTGCATTTCGCCTGATTTGAATGCAACCCGCACAACGCAGCTGTCTAGAAAATCTCTAATCGCTCCTCGGTACAGTCGTTTGACTATTAAAAATGATTCCAACAAGTCACCAGTAGAAAACACTGTTCTGTATCGCAATAACTGAAGATGTAAAGTAATACCACGCTACTACGAATATCAGGGAACACCTTATCACACACAAGACTGTCCTTAAGGCTTGTAAGCTCACATTTATTACAATAAATGACATACCTGAAATGTTGCCACTCTCATTATTACGTCAGATAGGTAATGCACGTAATAAGTTCGTCATATTCATGATTTACTCTTCCAAGTAACATAAAATACTTACTATTTGACACAAATTGACATTAAAAATTTTAGTTATTCGCGAGCAGCCCGTTGAGAATACGAATGAACTTCAATTGACACGACGAACCGTCTCGTTCTGCATATGGATTCAAACGCACGTCATGCCGACCATGTAAAGATTTCGTGACTGACGGACACTAACAGTCATTCCTGACTAGGCATACAGAGAGTGATATACCTCGGTTTTAGACAGTATCAGTTAGCAAATATCAACTTTAAATTACATAACGTAAACATTTTTAACAGACGCGAATTCCTACCTAGAATCTATTGTCCCTGTTAACGAACTACGGAAGATGTTAACTAGTTCTTCTTCACAAGTAACTTATTTGAAATGCCGTGAGGCAAAACTTTATGTTAGACAGGGATTCCAACCCAGAACCTAATCCGATTGTTATCGAAGCAAAATCAACTATGACTATAACACTCCTGTCTGCTACTACTGTACCATAACCTTAAACTGGAAACAGCTTATGAAATAAAACTATTTTGTTAAAGCAATTATGGTATATAGCAACAGAGCAGTGTTACCCTCTGAGAGGAATTTTGTTAGGTTGACCGTGCTGTATCTAACGGGAATGGCTTGTCGAAAATGAAAGTCAGAATTACGTAAATATTTGAACAGTACGAACAAAATTTTGTCTATCTGTACTGTTCAACTGAGAAAGAAAACGGTCGCCAGCCTAACTAGGCAAGAGAATGATTAACATTCTCGTTTAAGAAAATAGTTATCAGTAGCTATAACGGATCCACACAACCTATACTTTGTCACACGCGAGTGCAGTGAACTATTACACATACATATGTTTACGGTAAGATTGGAACTAACAGAGCAGCAGAAACTATTTGCAAAATTATAACAGCTACCGAAACACACTGTTACTTTCAGGGCTTACACAAAGTGAATCGTCTTTATAACATTACTATTAATATGCACTTCTAATACACCAGAGAGACAAACACTTAGTAAACACGAGTATATAACGTTTCACAACTGCAGCTTTCTCACTTTTACTACATCGAAACACAATGTTGACAAAATTGCAAGAAACTGCCTCACCTTTTATAATTTACTACAGACAACCACGTGATCATATGCTTTATAAGTCTCAGTCTTAAGAAATTTTAATTTGAAGTTGGCAACAATACATTAATAAGCAGTTTTACTAGGAAAATTATTTCAGTAAGCATCATTAACTTTAACTCACTCTCTTGCCACATTAACTTTAACTTTCTCTTTACTATGTTCAAGGGGCATTAATTAGAAAACTGGGTTTTAATGTACTTTCAGTAAGGGCACTCGGTAATCACTTTAGTTCAAACGGAGAGGACCCTGAGAGGTGTTATGATGAGGAGAAAAATCAAGGTAGGTACATAAATTCAGATATAAATTACCTTATATTTCAGCACATTAGCACATCCATTAAGCTGATCCTTCACTGTACATCATTACAGTATTACGTTACAGCGATTGCGAAACGCGGTGGCAACTGCATGTTGGTAGGTGGATTCGCAGGCAGAATTGCTGGACTCTGGCCCTTCTTGGTGGCGATGATGAATAACAAATCCAGATTCGTTCCAGCTATTTATCCATCCATCCGAGGCATTGGAAAGTAGCAGAAAAAGCCTCTTCCGGAAGCGGAACAATATGCATCTTTTACATGGCAGTGCACAGACTCGTAGCTCGTCTCCTACTGCTGGCTCGTCCCCGACTGACTACCAGTTCCACCTTTTCGTCCTAGGCCAACCACAATTTGCGCGCGCTACACAGTTCCGTTCCTGAGGGGAACCACTACACCTTTTACATACAAACTAACTAAGAACCCTAAGTGAGGATCAGCAGTTTACATAACAGCAACCAAACACATTAAATAAAACAACATTTGCACATGTTGACATTTCTACAAAAAAATTATTCACACAAAATTACAATTATATGCAGTAAGTTTTAAATTACAATTATATGCAGTAAGTTTTGTTCCCTCCAAATGGGACAAAGAGTTTAAATGAAAGATACACTAAATTACATAGAACCAAACCATGACGTCAAAGTTTGTGCAAAGAAAGAAATATACAGTTTTATGTTATCAATTCAATCACGCACATTTACAGAAGCTCAGCGATGTAACATTAAATGACACAAAAGCGAAATAAATCAGTACAGTATTAGAGCTATGGTGTTACACATGCCCCATGTTTCGTTGAAGTTTCCTGTCAGGGATACTTCAAGGAAACATCTATAACACCTAAGTGGTGTTGGCTAAAATAAAAAAAAAACTAAAAAAAATTATTCCATCCAACTTAAGTTGGGACCAAGAAAAAATACATATTACAGACGTACAGTATACACACTAAGAAATTTCATACATTTTTTTTCCAAAACATTTTCAAAATAAGACATCTAAAGTAATTTTCTTGCCCACACTGTTCTAAGGAGACTAATTTTGCATCATTACACAAGATATCTTTAAGCATGTTCATTTCATACACATACAGTAATCAGCTCCTTGCCCCACAATGGCAAGTCCTTTGGCTGCTGCTCACATAGCATATATGGTAGTCCTCAACTTCAGGACCACAGCATTTTTATTGTCTTGTATTGTTTTGCTGCCCAACAACATATCTTTGAGCAATTTATTGTCATCATCTACAAGTTTTTTCATCTTTATGTCAAATCTTTGGTAATTTTTGCTTTAATGGTACAAAACATAAAACCTGCAACTTTGAAACAGTAATTAGACACTGGCAACAAAACCATTTCTTTTCAAATGACAACACCAGGAAACATATACATTAATCAAGAAAATTTTAAATGACATTTTTGGCATAATGACAATGTTCAGGGGTTATTTGAGTGTCCCTGATTTGTGGTTTTTCTCACCACTTTCTTACTCAGTAATATTTCTTTTAAAGTCAGTATTTAGTTTAATTATTTTGTTCACACATTTGGGTCATCAAATATGTCAATATCAGAACAATAACTTTAAATCCTATTGCAAGTGATTTCTGCCCACTTTTGGTGTCACTAGACACATACCTCTCACATCTATTTCGCATACATTAGTCAGGTTTATCTCCTCAGTTTTAAACACACATACAGTTTTTCAACACCATATTTGCCCCTTTTATTTTTCAAAACATTTACATTTAGTCATATTATAGTGTTCATTTACTTTGTTTTTAGTATTCTTACCTTTTTTTTAATCTATACTTCTCTTTCCAATTACTTTTCCATTACATTTTTTTCTTTTACAATACTCACTACACTTTCATTATTCTTGGTCATTTTCTAGTGTACCCAATGTAATCATTCATTTCTATTTACAGAAACATTCACCTTTAGTCATATTATACAAGGAACATTTAGCATTATTAATAATTTTTATCATCATTCAAATCCACTGAAAAAAAATTTAAATAAATAACTTAGTTCTGGAGTTTGCGCCACAATTCTAACAAATTGCTTCAAGCTTGGAATTCACACTAATTGAAAGTTATTTTAAAGCAAAATTTACATTCTGCAAAACATGATTCAATATAAAAAGGGAAGAAAGAAAGAAGATAGTGAAAGTTCCGAATGAAGAAGGGGAAGGTTGCCAACACGAAAAGAAACGGAAGTAGTGCTGGCAACGACTCGGGTCCCTGGTGCTCGTCAGGCACCTGACAATGCAAAGAGTGCATGTCCTCTGAGGCTTTTAACAACCCTCATCTGAGGACATGTCTCTTTCAGTAAACCACATACTGCAAACATAAGCCCTTTGTGGTCTTTAAGTATACTAGGAATTAACTATTATCTTGTGGCGTTCTTTGCACTTTCATTAAGTTTCCATAATCATCATTATTCATAAAGTTTTCAGATTTCTCACACTACTTGGCCCTGTCTTCATAATTAGACTGGCAACAGTAAGTATTCAATTTAAAATAAACAGTTCCTAAGCAAAGTCAAACAGTACACTACAGTAAATAAGCAACAACCTGCCACAGGCCTCAAGATCAACAAAACAATAATCCACTTTCAGGTAACACTTAGATACAATAATAATAAAGTCATGCATTATATTAACAAAATATATTTACATACATCCTGCCCCCAGTCTCTTTATTAACAAGGCAGTCTTTTATGGTTCATAAAACAGTTACTTGAGTCTGGTGACCTTTTAGGCCTCCTATTTTCTACATCTTTCAGTAACCTATTCAGGTCTTGCCAACGTTTTGTTTCATCAGGTGGTTTTTTAGGTTTTGGAATTTCAAAGTCCTTAGCAAGGTACATGATCTCCTGTTCTGCTATTATCTTACCAGGTGGTTCTTTTTGTTCCTGCAATTCAAAACTTTTGTTAAGGTTTGCCCCAGTATAGTATCATCTGGAGGTTCCTGCAAATTATGCCCTGTGTTACATTACTGAATAATTCATTCGGTTTTGGCCCAGTTTCACTTTCTGTATCTTGCTTTGGTAAAATGTCACTAATTTTCTCATACCCTCTTTCAGTAAAAGTGTATTCACTTTCGTTTACACCTGAAAATTCATCTTCACTGGAGTCATCACTACTCTCTTCCTCACCATCGGATTCACTAAAGTACGAGACTTTTGAACAATAGGGAAAGTTAGTATACTGATTCTTATCTGTGTTCATATACCCTTCATCATCTGAACTATCACTGATTTCATTTTCGTCATCAGATTCTAGCAGGAAAGCAACTTTTAAACAGTGAGGCAGATTATCACTAGAAGTTTCAGCCACTTCGTTTTTCGACTCATTTTATACACAATGCATATCGTTTGGACACTCAGGCACTTCTGTTGTATCACTTTGAACGATTTCAGCCTTAACTTCATACTTAGTATAATCGTCATATACTTCGATAACCTTCATTTCATTTTCTTCCTTACTATAAGTTTCAGATAATCGTGCGAAATTCCTACTAGACCCTTCTGCATTAGAATCACAAAACACCTTCCCATCAACAATAACTTCAAATGCACTGCTTATAATGTCATGTTCACTAGCGTCCTCCTTTACATCACTTTCACCTATTATTAATAGTGCACACGTCTTTTGCGTGGCATATTCTACCTTTCTTTCCTCCTTATTCGTCATAACCTTCCCCACATCTACGTCTTTTACCTCATACACATCATTAACAGTACAAATATTCCCCTTTTCACTCTCCTTTTCTGTCTCCCTTTCTTCCTTTAATATTGTCTTTTCGCACGATTCCGATATTGAGTTATCCTTATCACATGACATATTAACTTTATTTCCATTTTTACATTCATTTACTACTGAAACTGGCCAACGAAAGTGTCCGATCCCGCCTCTTCTGTTTCTCTCTACGGCAGCCATCTTGTTCTGACGTCTGCCATTTGTGTGTGCTGGCAAGTGCAATGTACGGTGTTCCAGCAAGCGCTGGCCCGAGCACGAACGGTCACGTGACTTCGCACTGGCAACGCCACTATTTATCACCCCGCGCCCGTCTTCCATAGGCGTGTCCTTAACCTCCCTGCCCCGTATTTTACATCTTTCCTTCTTGAATTTGTGATTTGACACCTTTTCTTTGGGCCCAAAACCGGTTTCCGCGTGAATCCGGCCCGTAACACACGCGGTTTTCAGTTTTCCATTTCGTCTCTATTTTGGAAATTCCGTGCCATGTATCCTCTGCCGCGCGTCGTATAGTTTCCTCTACCTCTCGCACGACCTCTTTGAATCGTATTTACACGAAATCTATCGTATTCAGGTCGTTCGTTTTGATCATTGCTTTCTCGCAAATAACTGTTGTTATTATGGGGACGAGACTCGCGATTTCTTCGCCAGTGATCTTCATCCTCTACCCTTTCCAAAAAGGCAGAAAAACTTTTATGGGTACTCCCAACATATCGTTTAGCATCCTCAGCCAGTTTCTGCCAAAGAACATAAACGATCTCGGCTTCAGTCCTTCTAGCCTTCAGATGTATCAATTTTCTGTACCATGCTTCGCAAAATTCTTTCATGGTTTGCCTTCCTCTGATGTCATACAACCTGGCCATTAGAAACTCACGCCACAACTGGTCTTGTTTTTGTTCTGACCAGTACTCGTCAATAAATTTTTGTTTGAAGCTTTCAAAAGACATCTAGTTTGTATCCAGATTCAACCCCCATCTATTTGCTTCTCCCGTTAATGAACTTATGACAACATTGATTTTTTCCTGGTCAGACAAATATTCAGGAAAATTTCTTTCGCAATTCTTTACAAAGTCTAGGGGGTGCCATCCGTTATGCCTCTTTGCAGAGTCGAATTTCTCTTCGCCCTCTAATGTTTTACTGAGAGGCATTCTTTCAGTAAAATGTGTAGGTCCGGTTTGTATTTTTCTTTCCAAGTCATACATTTTGCCTTGGATTTGTGAAGTGTTATGGTCACACTTTTTTCCCAAGTAAGAATCTGTTTGGTTAGAGCTCTGCTTGTTTCTGTTACAGACTGTTTAATCTGTGCAAATTCCGCATTACATTCGGTTCGTATTTCGGATTTAATACCGAATACCTTTTCGTCAACCTTAGTACAGACTAAGGGTTCTATTTGATTTTGAATTTTAATTACTTCTGTGTCAAATCTTTCGTTAATGTCATCAATTTGTCCCTGTATGTTGGCAATATTGCCATTGATGACAGTAATTTCGCTTTTGAGGTTTTTAATTTCATTACTCACACTGTCTACTTTTACATCAACCTTCTCAATCTGTTTACTAAGATTGTTACCTTGCTCTTGCATTTGTTTACTAATATCACTACCCTGTGTTGCAATTAGCTGCCTTTGTGCTGCATTTTGTTGCCCCAATGCTGCAATTTGTGCCTTAATATTGTCATTTTGCGCAGACAGTATTCTAAGCAAGTCAGTCAGATCTAGTGTCTTTTCACTTTTGGTTTCTACCGCATTTTCAGGTTCAAGTCCTACTTCCCTCTCAGTTTCTGGTAATTCGAACATATCCCGCGATTCATTAACATAGCCACTGTCTTCCACAACATCGCTCATATTGTCTTGCTTAGTACGAGCGACATTCATAGCTTCTATCTGTTTATTTACATCGGCGTGGTACCGTACGTAATTTAACTCGCGCGTAATGCCATCTGTTGGTGTGCTGCCTGAACTGCTCTCGATCGCATTCTGTTCTCGCGTGTCTAGATTTATTTCTAGTTTCCTGTCCATTTTAGCTATTATTAAGTACTGATACCTTTAATTCTCAATTTAAGCTGAACTTTCACTATCCGTTCTGTCAACTAATGTACAGGTTCGTGCCGCTGGACGTTTTATGTTCACTCTATGTTTGTAAAATGCTAACTACTTATAATTTTTTCCGTCTGTAGGTGCAAACTGAACATCGTTTCGTCACGCGCCGCCACGTATAACATTTCTGTCTGCTACTACTGTACCATAGCCTTAAAACTGGAAACAGCTTATGAAATAAAACTATTTTGTTAAAGCAATTATGGTATATAACAACAGAGCAGTGTTACCCTCTGAGAGGAATTTTGTTGGGTTGACCGTGCTGTACCTAACGGGAATGGCTTATCGAAAATGAAAGTCAGAATTACGTAAATATTTGAACAGTACGAACAAAATTTTGTCTATCTGTACTGTTCAACTGAGAAAGAAAACGGTCGCCAGCCTAACTAGGCAAGAGAATGATTAACATTCTCGTTTAAGAAAATAGTTATCAGTAGCTATAACGGATCCACACAACCTATACTTTGTCACACGCGAGTGCAGTGAACTATTACACATATGTTTACGGTAAGATTGGAACTAACAGAGCAGCAGAAACTATCTGCAAAATTATAACAGCTACCGAAACACACTATTACTTTCAGGGCTTACACAAAGTGAATGGTCTTTATGACATTACTATTAATATGCACTTCTAATACACCAGAGAGACAAACACTTAGTAAACACGAGTATATAACGTTTCACAACTGCAGCTTTCTCACTTTTACTACATCGAAACACAATGTTGACAAAATTGCAAGAAACTGCCTCACCTTTTATAATTTACTACAGACAACTATGTGATCATATGCTTTATAAGTCTCAGTCTTAAGAAATTTTAATTTGAAGTTGGCAACAATACATTAATAAGCAGTTTTACTCGGAAAATTATTTCAGCAAGCATCATTAACTTTAACTCACTCTCTTGCTGCATTAACTTTAACTTTCTCTTTACTATGTTCAAGGGGCATTAATTAGAAAACTGGGTTTTAATGTACTTTCAGTAAGGGCACTCGGTAATCACTTTAGTTGAAACGGAGAGGACCCTGAGAGGTGTTATGATGAGGAGAAAAATCAAGGTAGGTACATAAATTCAGATATAAATTACCTTATATTTCAGCACATTAGCACATCCATTAAGCTGATCCTTCACTGTACATTATAGTATTACGTTACAGCGATTGCGCAACGTGGTGGCAACTGCATGTTGGTAGGTGGATTCGCAGGCAGAATTGCTGGACTCTGGCCCTTCTTGGTGGCGATGATGAATACCAAATCCAGAATCGTTCCAGCTATTTATCCATCCATCCGAGGCATTGGAAAGCAGCAGAAAAAGCCTCTTTCGGAAGCAGAACAATATGCCTCTTTTACATGGCAGTGCACAGACTCGTAGCTCGTCTCCTACTGCTGGCTCGTCCCCGACTGACTACCAGTTCCACCTTTTCGTCCTAGGCCAACCACAATTTGCGCGCGCTACACAGTTACGTTCCTGAGGGGAACCACTGCACCTTTTACATACAAACTAACTAAGAACCCTAAGTGAGGATCAGCAGTTTACATAACAGCAACCAAACACATTAAATAAAACAGAACATTTGCACATGTTGACATTTCTACAAAAAAATTATTCACACAAAATTACAATTATATGCAGTAAGTTTTGTTCCCTCCAAATGGGACAAAGAGTTTAAATGAAAGATACACTAAATTGCCTAGAACCAAACCATGACGTCAAAGTTTGAGCAAAGAAAGAAATATACAGTTTTATGTTATCGATTCAATCACACACATTTACAGTAGCTCAGCGATGTAACATTAAATGACACAAAAGCGAAATAAATCAGTACCGTATTAGAGCTATGGTGTTACATGACGGGACTCCCATCAACACCCTTTCACCCATGTTAACTAACCACGAAAGATGTCTCATATACCTCCATTCAGAAGTAACAAAGTGTGCATGCATTTAAAGATGAAGCGCATGATGTGAAGTTCTGTGATGGAGATACGAACCCAACACGTAATCGGATTGTTGAGTAATTAAAATTAAGTGTTACGTATCGGTTTTTCTTACCAGCTGGTTTGAATCTAAAATAAGGGTACAAATTTTTGTGCCTAAGCGACAATAAAAAAGTGGTTCAAATGGCTCTAAGCACTATGGGCCTTAACATCTGAGGTCATCAGTCCCCTAGATTTACAACTACTTCAACCTAACTAACCTAAGGACATCACACACATCCATGGCCGAGGCAGGTTTCGAACCTCCGATCGTAGCAGCAGCTCGGATCCAGACATTTCATTTTAATTACTTAACAATCCTATTACGTGTTGGGTTCGTATCTCCATCACAGAACTTCACATCATGCGCTTCATCTTTAAATGCATGCACACTTTGTTACTTCTGAATGGAGGTACATGAGACATCTTTCGTGGTTAGTTAACATGGGTGAAAGGGTGTTGATGGGAGTCCCTGTTTATTACAAAAAACTGTCGTCTTTTATTTTCAAGTTTACACTTGGTTACTGATACTGGCGAAAATGTCAGTAATTCATGACTCTTCATGGCTAATCAGCAATATGATTAGATTAGGTTAGATTAGATTAATAGTTGTTCCATAGATGGTGAATACGACATTTCGTAATGATGTGGAATATGTTATTTTAATGAAAGATTTCTTTACATACCATGATTCAATTTCTTTAGAACAATTTTTTCCTCTCTATTTCATTCTTTTTTATATTTATCTGCCTGTCTCTCTCTCTCTCTCTCTCTCTCTCACACACACACACACACACACAACCACATTCTTTTTTTATTGTTATTTGATTGTTGTGCTCGACTATTTGCCAGGCACGAAAACGTCTGTGAATGAGTTTCTTACTTTTGAGTAAACTTACGACAGAAATATAAAAACAACATTGAGAGTTACTCATTTATGATGCTTAGTTTGCAGTTAGTTCTGAGTATTATTAGCAACTACGCTCCAGTCCCTAAACCTAGTTACAGAAATGCAAATCAGATGCATTACGTATTCCAGGCCGTGGCAACCACATCTTTGAGACGCCAGCTGTGGTCACTTCTCATCCCGCTGTAGGAACACATCGGTTTGTCTTCTTCCTGGAACAAGGAAAGGTATATTTGGCAACTCTGAGATCGACGAGTTACTTCCTGGTGTGCGCGGAATTAAGCCTCAAAGACCACTTGATTTTTCCTGTCATTTCCATTGAATAATCTGAGTTATTATCGCTTGAGTTCTAACAGAAGATGGTAAATTTGCGGTTCTCACCACAGGAAAGTCGTTGCACGTGGAAACAGCAACTAATCTCGTCCTTTACGTACCTGTTTACGGGTTCTAGCCACTGTTGGGCTCGTAAGAGGAAGCCCAGACACTTACCTGTTCCTAGCTCTATGGTAACGTGCTGACCTGTGAAAAAGCGTCTGCAATGGTACACAGTTCCAGTGCCTCTAACTGTAACGTTTTTATCCCTTCTGTGAAAGAGCTACAACCAGTCAGATCAAACATCGATAAGGAAATCGCAAGAAAATACTTTCGGCTCGTAGTGCAACGGTGAAAAATTTACAATGCTGCACAACAGGTAACGCCTCTTTCCGCTACTGACAAGCAAATTCTGGGTTTCTAGGAATACATAACTTTATTTATGA
This sequence comes from Schistocerca serialis cubense, assembly GCF_023864345.2. Classification (NCBI taxonomy): domain Eukaryota; kingdom Metazoa; phylum Arthropoda; class Insecta; order Orthoptera; family Acrididae; genus Schistocerca; species Schistocerca serialis. The sequence continues at coordinate 68,017,071 of NC_064641.1, read as the reverse complement.
AATGCCACATTTGTATACCTCTTGTGTATGACACAGTATACCAATTAAATACAGACCCAATCGAAATCTAAGTGAGTAGTATTTTACTAATTCGTGTCGATAGAGGCACGCTTGTGTACAGATACTCAGTTTTTTTAAAACAGACTTTTGTCGTAAGGTTATAGTGGGTAGTTTTATTTCGTTTCTTATAATACAGTGCACAATTTTCGTAAGGTTTATTTTAGTGTTGTTAAAACAATAGTAAACAAGAGAGAGAAATTAATCATGAACGATATATGCGATTTCTCTGATGTTATCTGTAACAGTCTGACAATGCACATGCAGTTTATTGATTACATACATGTAGAGAACTTGTGGTGAGTTAAAGCTGTCAAACAAGGTTTGAAGAAGAATAAAATGCCGCTACCACACGACAGCTAGTGTAGAAAATATTTTTCTGACGTATTTTGGCACGATGCACTCTCCCCATACATAATACAAAAGTTTCGAGATGCATCTGCTGCCTGGCCGTCTATTAAACCTGAAAAGAGCGAAATGTCGCAGAAGTTAGGGCTTTTTCCGAATGCGACTGTTTTGGGTTGAGAAGTGAAGGGTATTATGTTCAAAGTTCAATTAGATTGATAACTTCAGCTTTCAGCAGAATGTGGTTTTAAAAGATGTAGCAGTGAATGTACTTGAACTCACGACGACTTATCTACGGTGTGCGACACTTACCGTTACGCTGCTAGCTAACACGTATGTACAGCAGCACCAGAAGTCAAGAACAATTCCTCCAGAACTTACGCATTCCACACTGCATGAGATAATGCATATGGCCGGATCTAGACTTCTGAGAGACAGACGGTTACAGCTTTTCTTTCGCACTGCACGACGTTTTCATCAGACAGATAGCGCAATAGAGTAGCAAATTTCTGCATCCTACACTGGTGGCGGTTGTGTGTAGGTGGCAGTTACGTGATATTATTTCGGTGATTACAAAATAGAGTCGAATGTATGCACTGGGTAGCCGAGGCAGCTAGTTCAGTCAACCAAGTAAATGGATGTCCTGAACATGCTGCAAACTACTACAGAGAGCCTGTGAGTCAGAATTCTTATCTAGTGTGGCGCAACGGCGTTACGATAGGAAAATGAGTCAGAGAACAGAGGATCCGGTGGTCTGTTGGATGATGATAGGTTCATATTCTTACGGTATGTTTTCGATTTCAACTTCTGCCCATGGTTTTTAATAGGGAGAGACAGATTCTATTCTCTTCTGGCTACGCCAAGTGAAGAAGGTATAATGGCATTGTGGTCTGAAATTCACATTAAACATGCTATCCCTTCTCTATCAAGTAGACGTTCGGTTAAACAACAACGAAGTCAGGAGTGGCGACATGTAGAAACTCTATCACCAGTAAGCTTTCTTATACTATTTATTTATTTATAGTGACGAAACAAACGCTATGTATGGTCACAGGACACTTATTCCATCTTTTATTTGAGCTTCTGTATGTCGATAAAATTGGTAATGAACTGCGAATGCAACTCCGACCGCTCTTAACGCGGAATATGATCCCTTCGTGACTACACAGCTCGACCACAATTTGTTGTTTGTTCTAAACTGCAGATTCCTCAACATCTCAACATACTTCGCGTGAATGGGTTCGAATCCTGGCCTGGAACTAAAGTTTTCATTATGCATTATCAGGCTCTAGTATGAGAACACCTATCTGCTGGTGGATAATAGTTTGGATTTTTAATGTATTTTCTTTCGTTGTCAACTCTAACGGTATGTGACGTTTTTGACTCCCAGTGAGACACAGAACTATTTGCGAGATCACTGTAAGTTCAAGGATGTTATTCCGAGCTGCTGGTGGAGAAAAATTCGGTAGCGGACACCTCTTTGTGTGTATTCAACAACGATATGTGTGGGGTTCGATTACCAGTCAGCACTAACTCTTCGTCATATTATTTCTAGTTCAAACATGCTCACATGTCGCTGCTGGTGTAACAAACCCATATTTAACGTTCGTTTCCTCTAGAATATAGCAGCGATAGTGTCGGGTTGGAGTCGTGGGAAGGAGAAAATTAGTCTTTCGTCTCGTCATTTCACTTAAAACATCTAGCTATTGCCAAGAACATCCGATACGTCACAGTTGATTTTGCTTCGATAACAATCGGATTAGGTTCTGGGTTGGAAACCCTGTCTAACACAAAGTTTTACCTCACGGCATTTCAAATAAGTTACTTGTGAAGAAGAACTAGTTAACATCTTTCGTAGTTCGTTAACAGGGACAATAGATTCTGGGTAGGAATTTGCGTCCGTTAAAAATGTTTACGTTATGTAATTTAAAGTTGATATTTGCTAACTGATACTGTCTAAAACCGAGGTATATCACTCTCTGTATGCCTAGTCAGGAATGACTGTTAGTGTCCGTCAGTCACGAAATCTTTACATGGTCGGCATGACGTGCGTTTGAATCCATATGCAGAACGAGACGGTTCGTCGTGTCATTTGAAGTTCATTCGTATTCTCAACGGGCTGCTCGCGAATAACTAAAATTTTTAATGTCATTTTGTGTCAAATAATAAGTACGGTATGTTACTTTGAAGAGGAAGTCATGAATACGACGAACTTACTACGTGCATTACCTGTCTGACGTAATAATGGGAGTGGCAACATTTCAGGTATGTCATTTATTGTAATAAATGTAGCTTACAAGTCTTATGACAGTCTTATGTGTGATAAGGTGTTCCCTGATATTCATAGTATCGTAGTATTACTTTACATCTTGAGCTATTGCTATACAGAGCAGTGTTTTCTAGTGGTGACTTGTTGGAACCATTTTTAATAGTCAAACGACTGTACTGAGGAGCGATTAGAGGACCTGCTAGACAGCTGCGTTATGTGAGTTGCATGTGAAGCAGTCATAACGCAATTCAGGTCGTTCGGATACTTTTGAGCACGACTGTACAATGATCACAGTTTATTTAGTTATTTATATATTTTTAATTTCTTAATTATTTTATGTAACAAGTTACGGGACACAAACTTATCTCGGACGTGGATGGATACAATGGGATACGAAAACCGCAAAGGAAAAATGGTATAGAATTGATAAATTTTAATTTTGGGTCTTGGAATGTTCAGAGGTAATATAGACCAGGAACCAACCAGAATATGGTCTCAGAAATTAATCGATATAAACTGGACCTGGTGGCAGTACAAGAGACAAGATGACTAGGATAGGGAACTCACAAAGGGGATGGATACACACTATTCTACGGCGGGTGTGTAGATAAACATGAATTCGGCACTGGTTTTGTAATACACAACAAAGCAGCAAATTCGGTGAAGGAATTCAAAGTTGTTAACAATAGAATATCCTACATAGTACTTGGAAGTCAAGTGTCAGATATCAAATTCGTCAATGTTCATGCCCCAACTGAGGATAAATTGATTGGAAAGAGTTCTATGACCAACTAGAACAAACAATTGAGAGCACACCAACTAGAAATATCAGGATAGTACTGGGAGATTTTAATGAAAAAGCAGGAAAAGAAGAATTCTATATAGGAAGGCACCAGTGAGAATGGTCAGGGGATGATCAACTTAGCTTTCTCAAAGAACCTGAGAGTAAGTTCGACTTACCTCCAACATATGAGAATACATAATGGAACATGGTGCTCACCGAATGGAAGAGCCACCAACCAGATAGATCACAGCTTGGTGGACCAGCGCTATAGCCATAGAGTCATGGACGTCAGGCTGTATAGAGGAGCCGACTGTGCGTCAGACCACTTCCTCATTGCGTGCAGGCTTAAACTCATGTTCACCTGCATGCATAAGAAGAAGGGGACACGAGATCCAACTCTGAATGTTGAGAAACTATTAGAAAGTGCCATTAACGAACAATGTGCTGTAGAAATCAAAAACCGTTTTGACGTCCTAGAGACCCTGGAAGCAAGAGAGAACGTGGAGGAAAGGTGGAAAGAAATAAAGTCCATGGTACTAAGAGTAGCGGAGGATATATTCGGAAGAAAGAAGATAATGAAGAAGAGGAAATGGTTCAAGGAGACATGCCAGAAGGCTAGGGAAAGAGAAGGAAGATGAGGGAGAAGTGGCTAGCTGACAGGGAGAATGAGCAGAAAAGAGAATATTTTATCAACGTCAGAAGGGAGACAAAGCGAATCCTAAGAGCTGAGAAGAGAATATATCTAACCAGTTTGCTAGAACAAGTTGAGGCAGAGAGCCAAAACAAGAACTCAAGGCAATTCTTCCAATACATAAAAAACCGGAAACGTGGATTTCAGAACCCAACTTTTCTCATTAGAGATAAGAAAAGCAGCTTGATAAATGACAAGGACAGAATTGTAGAAAGATGGAAAGAATACTTCTCAGAACAGTTGAATCGCCCAGACACAGATGAGGTATTACTTGCAAACACTACGGAGAAAAGGAAAGATGAAGAAGAATGGGAAGTTAGTGAAGAAGACGGGAAGATCGCAATCAAAGGATTCAGAAACAACAAAGCCCCAGGAGAGGACAGAATAACATCAGAAGTAATCAAGGAGGGAGGTGAGAGCTTACACTCATATATATATATATATATATATATATATATACATATATATATATATATATATATATATATATATATAAACTGATCCAGTTGATATAGGAGAAGGAACATTGCCAGAAGAATGGAAATTGGCTACAATATGCCCAATGTAGAAGATGGGAAGCAAAACTGAATGCGGTTAACTACAGAGGAATTAGCTTGTTGAATGAAACGTATAAGGTGCTGTCCATCATTATCCTCATAAAATTGCAACCATTCATAGAGAACAACATACAGGAGTACCAAGCTGGCTTTCGACCAAACCGATTGGCAATAGATCACATTTTCACACTAGGACAATTGTTTGAAAAACACTGGGAATGTGATAAAGGTATCTACAGCCTGTTCATCGATTTTCAACGTGCATACGACAGCATCCACAGGAATAGCCTATACGATGCATTGCGTGATTCAGAATCCCTGAGAAGCTAGTGAGAATGGTGCAAGCTTGTATGGAAGGGTCAAAGGCAGCAGTTCGTTCCCGAGGAGCCACATCAGAAAGATTCGAGGTTGAGACTGGCCTCAGACAAGGGGATGCTCCCTCATGTGTTCTGTTCAATGTCATCTTAGAGAAAGTAATAAAAGAATGTAGGCAACAGGAGTGGGCTGGAGTAGAGATTGACAGTAACTTCAGCTGTCTCGCATACGTAGATGACATAGTACTACTAAGTGAATCAAAGTACGAGTTGATAGGAATGTACCAGAAAATGGACAATTATGCACAGAAGGTAGGGCTCAAAGTGAATCGAGGCAAAACAGAGTTCATGCAATTAGGAAGAAGACAAGAGCAGATAGAATTTCTCGAGATAGATGGCAAGAGGTTCAAGAGAGAAGACCAGTTCAAATACTTGGGATCGTGGTTTACCGCGGACAACAACATAAAAATGGACATCAAGGAAAGAATAGCAGTGGGAACGAAATGCACGCATACCCTCAGCCGGCCGGAGTGGTCGTGCGGTTCTAGGCGCTACAGTCTGGAACCGAGCGACCGCTACGGTCGCAGGTTCGAATCCTGCCTCGGGCATGGATGTGTGTGATGTCCTTAGGTTAGTTAGGTTTAATTAGTTCCAAGTTCTAGGCGACTGATGACCTCAGAAGTTAAGTCGCATAGTGCTCAGAGCCATTTGAACCATACCCTCAGAGAGACGCTTGGCTCTAAATCGATCTCAGTGAACACTAAGACGAAAATCTACAACACAGTTATATACCCAGCAGTAACGTACGGCTCAGAAACATGGAGCATGACTAAGCGAGAAAAGGAAAAACTATTAATATTTGAAAGAAGAGTAATGAGGAAGATATGGGGACCAGTTTTAGATAACGGAGAATGGAGGAGGAGGAAAAACGAGGAAATCTACCTTCTGATGCGACGACCAACTATCCTACAGAAGATAAAGAGCAAAAGAATACAATCGGTGGGCCGTTTACCAGTATGCCAGATGGAAGACAGAAGAAGATGGCACTAGAGGGGAAACCAAACACCAACTGCCCCTCTGGACGACCAAGGCAGCGCTGGATGGACGATCTGGCGAAGGAGTTAGCAGCCTTGGGAACTGAAGACACCTGGAGGAACCGGGCGCAAAACAGGAGGCAGTTTGTGGAAGCAGCGCGTTGTCTGCAGGGCTTGTGATCACTGGATATCTATCTATCTATCTAAAATTAATACCACCGAGAATAGCAGGAAACCGGCGTCGCGAGGAGGAGGCTATCGACGTATAGTTTTTCTGAGAAGAACATTCCGGTGAGCAGAGAATATATGGGTTCTAAGTCTGGAAGAGTCGGGGATCAACAGTTCATGAATCCATTGCGCTATACCGACCATACGCGATATATTACCGTACTTTGCTTCTTACCGCCTGTTGAAAGCTGTAATCGTAAATTTGTTAGTAACAGATACTTCATTATAACAAATTGTACCAAGAACATACCATTTCTTAGAGATTCTCAGTGTGCCGTTGCCTTGAAACGGTACACTTTCGTATAAAAACCACAAATATGAAGTCTTCTGTCATTTTATTACAACACGTTCTACAGTTAGCGAAGGGTTTTCGAGAGATTCTCAAATTTCTGATGCTTAGAAACGGTATATACAGTTATGGGCTTTAACTGGAAGCCAATATGGCGTCTCGCGACTCTGTACTGAAGAGAGATGACGTGCATATGACGTAGGTGGCGTTCTCCCACCTCGTTGGTCAGCGTTCAAATGCACGTTCAGACTGTGTTATCCTAGACGTTCGGAAAGACTCCCCAACGTGCTTTTCACACGCTATGGCGTCTGAAACTCGGCACGCTCAACGCTCAACGTTCTGACAAGTCGGGCAACAGAAAGGGCAAAAAGTAAAAAAGAAAAATAAATCTGCCAAATAAAGAAAACGGTGGACCCAATGCCACGGGAAGAAATTTTAGAAAAGAGATAAGCTCCCTGCGCTAAATTTTCGAACAAAACCAAGTGGGAAAGGCTCTGGAATGAGCTCGTTGTCAGAGAACCTATAACGCCGGAAATGCATCTCCTCCTATTTCCATCTATTATACTATAATTTTTTTTCCTTGTTTTGTTACCTCAAGATACGACATTTCTGTGTCTTTATATATTGTAATTGTTTTACTATTTGTGTATATATATTTATACATTTATGTCGATGTATAATTGGTTTGTTTTGTAAATACTATTTGTATTTTACGCTGGGTATTGCCTAGGGAAAACTATGCTATCGAACGACTACATAGATAGGTCGTGTGGAGAACCAAAGTGTTTAGGATCTTTGGTAGTGTGAACTCGGCCGCGTGGAGCGCGGGCAGAGCAGGGAGAGTCTGGCTGGGGTGGTGCAGTGGAGCAGTTGTGTTGTGTGACACTCCCGCGAGTTGCCGCGTTTTTGGGGTTTGGCAGCATGTAATTGCGCTCGACTTGCTATGATAGTTTCGAACATGGTGTCGCGGACGGGAAGCGTTAGATGGCACACATCAAGAGCCCGTTTCGGCTGGAGACCGTGTCGAGAAGAAGGCGCGCCAACATCCAGCTTCTGCAACAGCGACGGCCGACAATGAGTGACTGTCGCCACCTCCTCGATCGACAGCTTCAAACCTTCAATCAACCAACAAGGAAGACTGGAAGCACGTAGTTTTAGAACTGTATGGCAGACCTCAGCTTTTAAAATTGTTGCATACAAAATTACAGCAACTTAGCATGAACCTTTGTTGCTCATTGTCCCAACTGCATTACCAAGCAGGGTCCCTTCCTTTTCCGAAATGAACCCGAGTGTCGTTGAAATTCAGACGCCAGCATTAAAGTAATATCGTTCCATTTCACTGCTTTAATTTCAAAGTTCAGTTAAGGTATTCATAGCTGGCTACAATATTTAGATTATTGTTAGCATATTTTAGCTTACCTGTGACTGCAGCTCAGCTTGGTTCAAAGTTAAATCTCTTATTTCTAAATTGCGTAGATTCAAGTAGCTTTTGAAATGTTTGCTGAGGTAGCCCAAGACTAACCGTATTTTACTGAATTTCGGTGTGCTTCAGAAACAAAGCTCACTATTAATTTCAGTCACTAAATTAACTTTCAATTTTCTGGCTTTATTAATTCTTTTGCTAAATTAAGTCAGAGTGTAGCGAAATTTATTACTTCTGACAAACTTTCAGTTTTCACACTACACGTGTCAACCTCCAGTTGCCACGCTTCTAGTGCTAGTTATATGTGTAATAACCTTTCTTTTTCAGTTACTATAGTAATTGTCCTTAGGACTGGCGGCCGTAATTTCCCCCAAATCTCAAATATCTAATTACCGCTAGTTAATTGTTAACGTAAAGGCCGCACATTTACCTCCTTTATTAATTTTACCCTTTTCTCAAAATTAATTTCCACCAATTTCATTTGCATTTTTCCTTTCATTTTGATGTAACCCTTTCCTCCCTCTTTACCGACAGATTAACTTCGGTGACGATTGCTTTTCCCAAATTTCCATTAGGTACACGTGGTTTAATTTTTCACTGTCATTAAGGTCGATAAGTGAGGGGGAGGTTACAAACCTCCCACGCGGCTGTAGAGTTGGTGGGACGCCCACTCATTGAACCGGACATCCCGGCTGCGTATCGAGTACCTCTGCACACAGGCACCCTGCCGTCCCACGCACATCGTCTACAGTTGCTTGCTCCTCTGAACAACGCGCTCACGGCGTTCGTAGCTACCCGCAGCTGAAAATCATCTGAACTGACGAGATTACTCTGCCAAAGAGCTCCTGCCATCGTCTCCTGGAACATATGCCAGCACTGAAACAATTATTTAAGATATGTATTCCAAATAATTCCGATTTATTTGAAATTCTGATTTGATATTATTTCTGTAAGTTGAGTTACAACGTTCTGCATCCAGTAAGCAAATGAAAACGAGCACCAGTGTGCTTGTATAAGAATAGCAACTATATGCTGAGAAACAATTTTCAGGCGTTATACTGTTATAGTATCATCCCTGAGATTTTTTTGGTGCAGTTTTTCAATCTTCTCGGTTGCCAGTTCCCCTTTTCACTTCATGTAACTGCGGCATCATACAATTTTTCAGCGGCCTTGCCGCAGTATGTGCTACGCCATTCTGTCCCTTCAGTTCATCAAGTGCTTTACCACGCCTTTCTTCTCCAGAGATCTTTCGCATACCAAAATATTGGTGAATAACGGCGCTAACGACGTTCTTGTTAATCCCGGATTCCTACGATATCCGCTTCGTCTGGGAGCATCTTTCACACTTGTCGTTACCCTTGTTGACCGTCGCTTGAATGTGGTGTATCATCAAAAATCTGCTTTTTTCCCTAAAAACATTTACCAGCAGGAAACCTATTTTCCGCTTAGCGATATTGTTCCTTTACTTCTAGCTCCCCCCCCCCCCCCCCCCCATTTATCCACATAGATTATTTCAACAATCGATTTGCCTATACAAAACAGCTTCCAACGTCTGACTACTTTACAAATGAGTTCATAGGTTAAATATTTGACATTAAGGATAAAACATTTATGGTCGAAGACGCAAAAATCTAATTATGTCGGATTTATTAGTGAAGGAATATTCACCCATAAACAAAAAGTTGAAAGCACAACTGTTAAACCAAAAATGTTCTTCATATGTTCATGTAAGACCTTTTTGGCAAAGTTGCTAAATGCACAGTTTCTAACTTTAAGACTTGATTTATTGTGTTACACCTTTAGCGTAAGATTATACTCTTGATGAATTTTTAAATTCGGTCAATAATTATACCAAATACTGAAAATTAATCTTTTCCTGCCCCCAGTAAGCTGTTACATTAACAATACCACCACTTGCAAAGTAGATTAGAAATCAGATTAATAATGTTGCTCACGCAGCATATGTTCGCTTTATCGGGCAACAACAAAGTTATGGACTGTGGATGGTATCGTCAGAATGGAAATAATGAGGTCACTGTAAAAAAGTCATTAATTTGGCACTTATCTTGAATGGATTCCCACGTAGATCTCGTCGAAGTCGTTATGGCTCATCTTGTTGATTATAGGGTGATTCCATTTTGACTGCTAGAAGGTCCAGGTCTGTATTTTAGCAATATTTGAAGACCTAACAAATGCGTTTTTCAGGAAATTCTTAATGATCAAACAATCCCAGATCAGAACAATGGCGTGGTAGAAATAATTTTTGACTTGGTGTTCACGATCCATATTTTTAATAAACTTCTTGTAAATTCACATATAATTCTTCTTAGTTGTCGTATCATCAAGAAAACAGTTTTGTATCAATCTTCATATATTTAATTTCCACTTTAACCAAACACAAGACTTGATTGTTCTTTTACAAAGTGAAATACCAACTTAACTTCTGCAAAGTGAAACAAAGACTGCCAGGGCGCATTCGTGCCAAAACGGTTACAAGTAATTCAAAGAATATGACAGTGTCACAGAAATGAATACACAAAAGAACCATATCACTGTAATATAGCGATACATCGGAGTACCTATACATTAATAAAACCAAATGTGAATATTGTCACAAAAATATGTCTGTTACTTCGCAGAGAAGTCGTACGATATTACTGGTGTCGAGAACTGGGGTTCGAGTGACGTAATAGCCACGTAAATAGAGAACCATTACAATAGGAAGCACGCAAGTGAGACACGGTGACCAATTCAGGCGTTTAGTACACACATACTTTCGATAACGTTGAGCCGTGGCAACGGCTCCTTATCGATTGTTCTCTGCCTTCCGTAGTCGTATGTGTCTACGGCACCACATTTCCATCTGTGTAGCCGTTTTCCTTGCGAAGCAACACCTCTGGCGATGCGTGGAGGAGGCGGCGGCGGGGCAACGCTGAGGATGCCTGTACGAAGAGGGCAAGCGAACAGCTGGGTACGGCGGATCAGGACGACCAGTGGCAGCTACGCTGTGTGATCAAAAGTATCCGGACACCTGGCTGAAAATGACTTACAACTTAATGGCGCCCTCCACCGGTAATGCTGCAATTCAGTATGATGTTGGCCAACCATTAGCCTTGATGACATTTTACACTCTCGCAGGCATACGTCCAACCAGGTGCTGGAAGGTTTCTTGGGGAATGACAGCCCATTCTTCACGGAGTCCTGCACTGAGGAGAGGTATCGATGTCTGTCGGTGAGGCCTGGCACTAAGTCGGCGTTCCACAACATCAAAACATCCCGAAGGTGTTCTATAGGATTCAGGTCAGGACTCTGCACTGGCAACCCATTATAGGGATATTATTGTCGTGTAACCATTCCGCCACAGGTCGTGCATTATGAACAGGTGCTCGATCGTGTTGAAGGATGCAGTCGCCATCCCCGAATTTCTCTTCAACAGTGGGAAGCAGGAAGGTGCTTAAAACATCAATGTAGGCCTGTGCTGTGATAGCGCCATACAAAACAACAAGGGGTGCAAGCCCCTCCATGAAACACACGACCACACCGTAACACCACCGCCTCCGAATTTTATTGTTGCCATTACACTCGCTGGCGTATGACGTTCACCGGGCATTTTCCATACCCACCCTGCCATCGGATCGCCATATTGTGTACTGTGATTTGTCACTCCACACAACGTTTTTCCACTGTTCTATCGTCCAATATTTACGCTCCTTACACAAAGCGAGGCGTCGTTTGGCATTTACCGGCGTGATGTGTGGTTTATGAGCAGCCGCTAGGAATTCCTGTGTGATGGTCTGGATAGATGTCTGCCTATTACACATTACGACCCTCTTCAACTGACGGCGGTCTCTCTCAGTCAACAGACGAGGTCGGCCTGTATACTTTTGTGAACTTAGGGATGTTTAGGAGTGTGGAAATCTCACGTACACCCGTGACACCCAATCTCCTGACCACGTTCGAAGTCCGTAAGTTCCGTGGAGCGCCCCATTTTGCTCTCTCACGATGTCTAATGACTACCGACTTATTTATTTATTGATTTATTGTTCCGTGGGACCAAATTAAGGAGAGGTCTTCATGGTCATGGAACGAGTCAATACATGAAATTATAACACGATAGTAGAAACAGATAAAATGAAATATATCATACGTATTCAGGCGACAATTCGTAAGTTTAAATAAAGAAAATCAATAATGTAACACTGGAATTTGTTTAATTTTTCAGCTCTTCCAGGAGCTCTTCGACAAAATAGAAGGAGTGAGCCATGAGGAAACTCTTCAGTTTAGACTTAAAAGTGTTTGGGCTACTGCTAAGATTTTTGAGTTCTTGTGGTAGCTTATTGAAAATGGATGCAGCAAAATAGTGCACTCCTTTCTGCACAAGAGTCAAGGAAGTGCATTTCACATGCAGATTTGATTTCTGCCTAGTATTAACTCTTGGGAATAAGCTAATATTGCTAACAACAAACGACATTAAAGAAAATATATACTGTGAGGGTAGTGTCAGAATTCCCAGACTATTGAATAGGGTTCGAAAAGAGGTTCTCGAACTTACACCACATATAGCTCGAACAGCCCGTTTTTGAGATAAAAATACCCTTTTTGAATCAGAAGAATTACCCCAAAAAATAATACCATATGACATAAGCGTATGAAAATATGCGAAGTAGACTACTTTTCGTGTTGAACTGTCACTTATTTCAGATGCTCTTCTAATGGTAAATAAAGCAGCATTTAGTTTCTGAACAAGATCCTGAACATGGGCTTTCCACAACAGCTTACTATCTATCCGAACACCTAGGAACTTGAACTGTTCCGTCTCGCTTATAATATGCCCATTCTGTCTGATCAAAATATCGGCTCTTGTTGAATTGTGAGTTAGAAACTGTAAAAACTGAGTCTCACTGTGATTTAGCATCAAATTATTTTCCACAAGCCACAAACATATTTCATGAACTACATTATTTGATAATGTTTCAATATTACGCACAAGATCCTTCACTACCAAGCTGGTGTTATCAGCAAACAGAAATATTTTTGAATCACCTGTAATACTAGAAGGCATATCATTTATATAAATAAGAAACAGCAGTGGCCCCAGCACGGACCCTTGGAGAACGCCCCCACTTAACAGTGCCCCATTGGGACTGAACATCACTACCACTCTCAATAATGCGGAGAATTACCTTCTGCTTTCTGTTCTTAAAGTAAGAGGCGAACCATTTGTAAGCTACTATCCTTGCTCCATATTGGTCCAATTTCTGCAGTAATATTTTGTGGTCAACACAGTCAAAATTCTTCGTTAAATCAAAGAAAACACCTAGCGTTCGCAACCTTTTATTTAATCCGTCCAAAACCTCACAGAGAAAAGAGAATATTGCATTTTCTGTTGTTAAACCATTTCTAAAACCAAACTGTACATTTGACAGCAAATTATGTGAATTTAAATGCTCCAGTAACCTTGTATATACAACCTTCTCGATAAATTTAGCAAACACCGATGGCATAGAAATAGGTATATAATTGTCAACATTATCCCTGTCTCCATGATATGGAGTTCAAATGGTTCAAATGGCTCTAAGCACTATGGTACTTAACATCTGAGGTCATCAGTCTCCTAGACTTAGAACTACTGAAACCTAACTAACCTAAACACATCACACACATCCATGCCCGAGGCAGGATTCGAACCTGCGACCGTAGCAGCAGCGCGGTTCCGGACTGCGCCTAGAACAGCTCGGCCACAGCGGCCGGCTGATATGGAGTACCTGGCAGTAGGTAGCAGAACAATGCACCTAATATGAAAACGTATGTTTTTTGGGGTGTCCGTATGCTTTTGATCACATAGTCTATATTTCTCGGGTGCCTGAATTGATCAAGGCCTTAACGTTTCTCGCCTGCTGCAATCTTTGGGGAGACGGTGTCCGGTTGTATGAATTCCATTCGTCTCGACGTCTGTTGGTTTGCGATTCAGGCGATCCAGAGCTGTGTGGACTGGATATTTAATTTTGCTCTAATATTCAACTTGCGTTCATATTTTGCACCTTTCTCGCACATTGGTCGTACTACGAGAGCTTTTGGCTTTGCCTGGTCTTGGTGGCTTCTTGAAGGACTGAATTTAATAAATTACTGACTGAGTCCCATTTTTTTATTTGTTTGTCATTTTATTAATTGTGTATTTGTGGCTTTCAGTGTGGTTTTGCCTGCCGTAGTGGCCGAGCGATTCTAGGCGCTACAGTCTGGAACCGCGCGACCGCTGCGGTCGCAGGTTCGATTCCTCCCTCGGGCATGGATATGTGTGATGTCCTTAGGTTAGTTAGGTTTAAGTAGTTCTAAGTTCTAGGGTACTGATGACCACAGCAGTTAAGTCCCATAGTGCTCAGAGCCATTTGAACCAGCCACTGTGGTTTTCTGCGTTATTTATTGCATGTCTAATTTGGTCGCTGAAGTCTAGTTACAGTGGCTGAAGCCAGTTATTTAACTAATGTTATTTACCCTTTTATTGTATTGGTGGTTACTCCAAGGGTTGCCCTGTTTTATTTCAATGTTGGTGGCCACCGTTTTTTAAAAAGAGTGTTTTTAATGGCGGTTTAGTCCTTTAGTATTCTTTAAGCAATTTTGTGGTGTAACTAGGTCAGAGTTTTCTTATGGATGGCTAAGTAAAATTCTGATTGAACTGAAATGTTTGCCGGGCGGGGTGACCGAGCGGTTCTAGGCGCTACAGAATGGAACCAGGCGACCGCTTCGGTCGTAGGTTCGAATCCTGCCTCGGGCAGGGATGTGTGTGCTGTCTTTAGGTTAGTTAGGTATAAGTAGTTCTAAGTTCTAGGGGACAGATGACCTTAAAAGTTAAGTCCCATAGTGCTCAGAGCCATTTGAACCATTTTTTTGAAATGTATAATTAGCCACATGAACACCCGAGTCTAAAGTCAGTTATATTTACAAGTTGTTTTTTCTGCTGCTACTTATTTTAGCAGTTGCCTTTTTTTATTTGTGGGGGGATGGATTTAAACCTTGTTTGTCTCATACATATGCAAACAGTATTACAGATTTCCTTGCTTAAGGTGCTGCGTAAACTGCTAATGGACGTGAGAATCTGTGTGATTCCAGTTCTGCAGAGGAAAGCTCATTCTTTCTTGTCTTATTGTAATATACGCCAGACAACGGCTTGGTGGCCTGACAGTTGTCGGCTGTATTTGTCGCTGAGCCTCTGATTCTCATTGTGAGTCGGCAGTTGATTGAAGTTTCAGGCTACCTTTAATTCTCATGTTCTTTTCTTGAATAGAGATCTTTGATTCGAGAGTTAAAGAGAAGTTGCTACTCTATGGTATGTTCTTGTGAGGACTTCATTTATAATTATTGAACCGGTTCTTTGGGCCTCACTTACTTAGTGCCTTTTGCTAACAGCATTAACTTGCCTCTGCTTCGCGGCCGACTTCTCTACGTCTCACGGGCGCGGGGACCTGTTGATGTTAAGTGCGGCCTTATTGTTGGTTAACTTGTCTCATGGCGCGGGGAATTGGCCGAAGTACAGTAATTCAGGTCGTCTGTTGGAACGATCAACTTAAGTTTCCTTGAGTATTTTACGCCCTGTGCCCTTATTCAAAATTGTACCCTTTCCCTCACAACATCTTGCTTATTAGAGTTTTAGATTTAAGTAATTGTTCTGTACCAGCTTTCTCTTAACCATTAGGGATTCATATTTTATTTGAAGGTGTTTCTTTTAACCGGTTTCGACTTGAGCTGTCAATGTACTTTCACCTTGTATCTTCTAGTGGCACTTTACTGTTATGTGTTTGACAATTTTTTTTATAAAAAAGGGGGAGGGGGATATTCTGATTCGCTTCTTTTCTTGGTATAAGGGTTCTGTTATTGTTACTTTTTTTAAATTACCGACTGGTTTGTACACTGAATAGCCAAAGAAGTTGGCACACCTGCCTAATATAGTGTAGGGCCCCTGCGGGCACGCAGAATTGCCGCAACACACGTGGCATCGACTCGACTAATGTCTGAAGTAGTGCTGGAGGGGAATGATACCGTGAATCCTGCAGGGTTGTCCATAAATCTGTAAGAGTATCAGGGGTGATCTCTCCTGAACAGCACGTTGCAAGCTGTCCCAGATATGCTCAAATGGTTCAAATGGCTCTGAGCACTATGGGACTCAACTGCTGAGGTCATTAGTCCCCTAGAACTTAGAACTAGTTAAACCTAAATAACCTAAGGACATCACAAACATCCATGCCCGAGGCAGGATTCGAACCTGCGACCGTAGCGGTCTTGCGGTTCCAGACTGCAGCGCCTTTAACCGCACGGCCACTTCGACCGGCCCAGATATGCTCAGTAATGTTCATATCTGGGGAGTTTAGTGGCCAGCGGAAGTGTTTAAACTCAGAAGTGTTCCTGGAGCCACCCTGTAACAATTCTGGGAGTGTGGGGTCTCACATTGTCCTGCTGGAATTGGCCATGTTCGTCGGAATGGACAATGGACATGAATGGATGTAGGTGATCAGAGAGGATGCTTCCTTACGTGTCACCCATCAGAGTCGCATGTGGACGTATCAGGGGTCCTGTATCACTCCAGCTGCATACCCCCACACCATTACAGAGCTTCCACCAGCTTCAATAGTCTCCTGCTGACATGCAGGGTCCATGTATTTATGAGGCTGTCTCCGTATCCGTACACGTCCATCCACTCGATACAATTTGAAACGAGACTCGTCCGACCAGCCAACATTTTCCAGCCATCAATAGTCCAATGTCGGTGTTGAGACGCCCAGGATAGGCGTGAAGCTTTGTGTCTTGCAGTAATCAAGGGTACACGAGTGGGCCTTTGCTAGAGCAATGGCAAAGATAAACAAAGCAAACATTGCGTTATATCTACATCGTTGCCGAAGTTGACATTTCGTCAGAGAGGAACCCAAGTAATTTTGCAGAGAGATAAAGAAGTGGTAGATGAAACAGTAGCGCTTCTGCAAGATGACCAGCGGAATGTATGGAGTCGTATACGTTCAAGTGTGCCGAAAACGTATATGAGTACAGAAATGACGATACGTGATTAACAAGTGAAAGTGATATTGAAAAAGGTGTCGAGCAACGTAGATCATCATCCTTGTCGGACAGGTATTGTGTCTCACTGTTTAGAGGCACAAAACGCGTGGGTGTTTTCAGCTCGTTATTAAATGCAAATAAGTAGGAGGCCGAGTTGATAGGAGCTGAAGGTACGGCACACTCTTAGAGAGAAGGATTATTATTCAAGAAACACATAGTACAATGAAAATTACTTATCTTCAGTAATTTGTAGGACTGCAGCTACGGCTATAGCTAACACAACATATTCTCAGGGACTACGCCTGATGGGCTCTCCTCAGACAATCAATGTAAACAGAACTGGCTGAGGGCTGATTATGAAAGTGCGTCTGCCTAGGCTGAAATCTAGCTAAGAAGTGAACGAGGTAGTGATGGGGAGCTCGTGAATGAGTCGTTCAAATGAACGCTTCACTCCTGTGAAGTGTGAACTAACCATTCAATTTCAATGAACTGGTACTTCAAACTCTTCACAGATAGCACACTCCACACTTTTTTCTAGTTCACTCACTCTCTTCCCCTCTCCCTCACCCACGTCACTCCTCCTCCCATCACTTCACTCCTCCCTGTCCTGCCTGTCGACGAATCACGCGGTGTTAGTGGGGAACGATAGGTTTAGGACGGGTGGAGGAGGTGAGGGGTGAGGAGAAGGCAGCGTCAGCTGCTGCCTGCAGTGCTGACAACATTACCCGTGACTATTTGTGCAGTTAAACTTCGCGTCTACGGGTAGCCTACCGTTGGCAGCGCTTGAAGACAAATGAATATTAAAGATAGAAACAAAGTGGCTATCTGTGTGAGCACGCACAGCAAACATGAAAATAAAAGGTTTGTTAATAACACTGAAAGAGGGATTTTACCTGAAATCGTACCAGTGACTACAGGTGACAGTTTACGTTTTGAATCTGTTGGGTTATTATTGTCAACAAAAATAAAATCTACAGGAAAACTTCTGAATAATTACTTAACGTAGGTATATAGACTTTGTGACAGTGTTAAACATACTCATTCTATTTTGGATTAAATTTTAAAAGGAACATAAAATTGGACTGCATTTCGTTGGTAGCCCTATTTTTCAGTTCATGAATACAACAAATAATGTTACATTTGGCAGATAAAGACTTTTTTGGGCACTTCATGAGAAAATGTCGAGCAAGATTAAATGTAGTACCATCTTTATATGTGACAGCCTTCTCTGTTTATCTTTCCTTTGTCCCCCTTTTTTCTTTCTTTATTGTCGTTTTGAAACCTGTATACAGGCAGGCCTGCAGCAGCATACTACGCCGCTCTTTGGCCGCAGAAAAACACAAAAGATAGAAATGAAGACAATTAGAGAAAAAAGATGGTGGACGTATAAACGGAGCCAAACACTTTTTAAAATACAAGGTGCCGTTCACGGGCGTAAAGTCCAAGATAAAATTGTTCAGACACTTGGACACAGACAGAAACGCCCTTTGTCCCCTTCGACCATGCTGTATTTAAGATAACTCAGACGCTGTAAGAGCGTAAAACGTTGCGTGCACGTTACTCCATAGTTCCGCCATCTGTTGGTAAAATTGTGAAGTATTACGAAGCTTTATTGTACTTCACGAATGAACTACTTCATTTGAACGCTTCACGGCAAAGAGTGAAATGAATGAAGTAGTTCACGGGAATGAACGAGTTCGACCCACCTCTACAACGACGCACACTCCAGTTCCGTCGAGCTGCACAGCCCGCTAGAGTGCCCTGTGCTCGCCAGACGACGGGCTGCCAACCTTGCGTTGGCGCGGCGTTGTAGTAGTATCTGTGGCAATGATACTACAACAGGGAGCCACAAATCCCGTCTGCAGTGAAACGTGGTAAAGGATAATCGTTGCCCAAGGAGCGGTTACTAAACATAATTACATACAAGGAAGGTTATTCGGAGCATAATAAAATTACAATTGCGAACAGATTTCGAATGAGTCCGCAGCAATATGATCGTGTAGTGCGTAAAAAATTCAAGGGAGGACAAGGCGCACTTGTTACAAAACTGGTGGTTGAGCGTTTCAAGGATGCTAGGTACAATTTACAGAATCTGGGAGTACGCATTAGGAGTGATTTAAAATGGAATGATCATATAAAGTTGATCGTTGGTAAAGTAGATGCC
The DNA here is from genome assembly GCF_023864345.2 of Schistocerca serialis cubense. Classification (NCBI taxonomy): domain Eukaryota; kingdom Metazoa; phylum Arthropoda; class Insecta; order Orthoptera; family Acrididae; genus Schistocerca; species Schistocerca serialis. The sequence goes on along the minus strand of NC_064641.1, from coordinate 67,997,871 downwards.
AGACTCAGATTCATTGGAAGAATCCTAAGGAAATGCAATCCGAAAACAAAGGAAGTAGGTTACAGTACGCTTGTTCGCCCACTGCTTGAATACTGCGCAGCAGTGTGGGATCCGCACCAGATGGGGTTGATAGAAGAGATAGAGAAGATCCAACGGAGAGCAGCGCGCTTCGTTACAGGAACATTTAGTAATCGCAAAAGCGTTACGGAGATGATATATAAACTCCAGTGAAAGACTCTGCAGGACTCGGTACGGGCTTTTGTTGAAGTTTCGAGAACATACCTTCCCCGAGGAGTCAAGCAGTATATTGCTCCCTCCTACGTATATCTCGCGAACAGACCATGAGGATAAAATCAGAGAGATTAGAGCCCACACAGAAGCATACCAACAATCCTTCTTTCCACAAACAATACGAGACTGGAATAGAAGGGAGAACCGATAGAGGTGCTGAAGGTACCCTCCGCCACACACAGTCAGGTGGCTTGCGGAGTATGGATGTAGATGTAGAATACGCATGATAGTGACCTACTACGCTATGCACATCAAACTGTGCGCGACATAGATTACAGTGAGTTCATGGGAATCATGGGATGGTAGCACAACTTCAAGTAGTGCTACAGAATTGGAAGACTTAAGATAACGAAATTTCAAACAAAGCGTCAGCTTGGCGATGTACGGCGAACTGCGGAATCGGCCCGAAAATTTCTGGATGAGGTAAACAAACGTATCCCATTGTTCAGTAAGTAATTTGTTTTCAACTCCTACCAGTCGGGATTTGAGGAGCAAATGCATATGAAAGGAACCTTCGAAATTAGAGGTACCAAGAGAGTTGTATCAAGGTCAGCTAACATCAGTAACTCGTAGTCAACTATGCTGGCTGTTAATCTGGATGGTAAATTGGCTAGAAAGTTGTTTATTGTGCTGCGAGAAGTTCTATGTCCCTTCCTACACCCCCACCCCCTCCCGTCCCCCTCACCCAACCCGATTCTTTCTCATGTGCGTAATGTTTCAAGGACAGTAGGGAATATTTACATCACAGCAAGGACTACTGGGAAAATGGGCGTAAGAGAACTACAGTTACGGTATGAGCACTGCTTTTGGCCAATAGGTGGCCAAAAAACTTGCTTTTGCTTGATTTCTGGTCTGTGTGTAAAAATCGTGATCCTTTAGAACAGACTATCCATCCTTAAAGGATAGCTAGTTAACCTCAATGACAGACTGTTTGGAACTCGCTTGCATGCCACAGTTCTCTTTACTCCACTACACCAGTATGATTCCATATGCTTCTTTACGGGTGGATATCTAGCTGAACGTCCTGCACGCTTTGTAAGTTCCAAGGAGTTCGCCTTCGATCTTGATGATACGAACCTTTGTGATCATTGTGACGCACCATTTTTCATTCGGTGTTCATGGCAAAAGTCAATGGTTTATTTTGAACATTTATCGAATGGCGACGATGTCCATTTTGTGAAATGTAGTACATATATCTCCTACAAGGTTGATCTCTGCACCTCCCGGACACTCATTTTCTGTCATAGTCAGTCATTAGCAGTTAATATTTTTCCTGTCATAATTGTTAACACAATACTTTCAATCTCCCTTACTGAAGACTGCACTTTCGACCTCTCACTCAAGGGGTTCCTTGTTAGAGGATGATCGATACTGATTAGAACGTTCTCCAAAAATTTCACCAATTGAAAACATCTGGTCATTGCTTCCCGAGAGAGCGACTCGCTGTCACTGGCCAGTTGCGATTGTTGAACCCTTGATTAGAATTGAAGCAGGATGGAATGATGTACCCATATATGTCATCCAAGTTAGACTCAATGTCCTGCCGGATTAGAGCTCGTGTTGCTGCGAGACGTATCGTCCTTTGTATACCCGAAAATCACCTACGAATTTCCAGAATGAGAATTTCACTCTGCAGCGGAGTGTGCGCTGATATGAAACTTCCTGGCAGATTAAAACTGTGTGCCGGACCGAGACTCGAACTCGGGACCATTGCCTTTCGCGGGCAAGTGCTCTATCAGCAGATCTGCCAGGAAGTTTCACCTACGAATTTAATTCATCATGCTGCACCGTATACTCGCAAAACGTAAAATATTATCATTTGCCATCCTTGCTTGTGTTGTAGGGACCAGAAGCGTAAATTAATTACCCACATTATCCTGAAGGAAAAAAGTATCGCAGGATAAGCTAGCCCTTCACTGAAGAGGTTCCTACTGTACTGACCATGCCATCGATGGGACATCAACCGTCCTTTCTTGGAAACAAAAAGATTAAAAAGTTTTATCGAAGAATTCCGAGATTATCAGCAGTATCGTCTTGAAGCACCGTTTCTACGAATTTCCTACTTGTCATCTGTAGGCCTTTCACCTCGGGGTTACGAACAGGAATCTCGTTGATACATTGCTTCAAGACGATGATTACGCGAATAGATTCCTTTAGTAATAGGATTGTGCGAGAAGTTCTATGTCCCTTCCTACACCCCCACCCCCTCCCGTCCCCCTCACCCAACCCGATTCTACTACGTAACAACCTTAAAGACTTAATGCTGCCATTTTTACTATTACAGCAGTATCTGAAGTAAGTGATAGTTCAACAAGAAAAGCAGTCTACTGTGCTTATTTTCATTCGCTTATGACGTATGGTATTATATTTTGGGGTACTCTTCGCATTTTCAAAGTATATTTTTGGCTCAGAAATGGGCGGTTCGGGCAATAAGTAGTGTAAGTTCGCGAAACTCTTGTCGACCTCTGTTCATTAGTCTGGGTGAATGACATCGGCTTCTCAGTACCCAAATTCTTTACTGTCGTTGACAGGTTCCTTGAATTATAGTTAATAAGGTAATTCCGAATCCAATCATAAAGAAATTAATGTTAGTGGAATCATTTTGCTAATCCTGATACGAGGACTATATTGTTAACAATGTCAGCTTATTCCCAAGAATTAGTAGCTTTCACTCATACTAGGCAGAAATCCAATATGCAATTGGAACGCACTTCCTTGCAGAAAGGCGTACAGTATACTGTTGCATCCATTTTCAATAAGCTACCACAAGAATTCAAAAATCTTAGCAGTACTCCACGCGCTTTGATATCTAAACTGGAGAGATTCGCCGCAGGTCGCTGCTTCTATTCTGTTGAGGAGTTCCTAGAAAAATTAAGCTGATTTCTTTATTATATTGTTGTTTGCCCGTACATAAACTTATAGCTTGTCGTTTTTCGGATTCATAAACATTTTGTTTTATTTGTTATTACTTTTCTGTTGTAATTCTGTACTGACACGTCCCATAACACTGGAGATTTTTCCCTACGAAATCAGACGTGTAAAATAGTAAAATAAAAACTGTTCAATTATTTAGCAAGTATTACTGTTGTCAGTAATATTCGTGCTACGTTGTTGTTGTTGTTGTGGTCTTCAGTCCTGAGGCTGGTTTGATGCAGCTCTCCATGCTACTCTATCCTGTGCAAGCTTCTTCATCTCCCAGTACCTACTGCAACCTACATCCTTCTGAATCTGCTTAGTGTATTCATCTCTTGGTCTCCCTCTACGAATTTTACCCTCCACGCTGCCCTCCAATACTAAATTGGTGATCCCTTGATGCCTCAGAACATGTCCTACCAACCGATCCCTTCTTCTGGTCAAGCTGTGCCACAAACTTCTCTTCTCCCCAAACCTATTCAATACTTCCTCATTAGATATGTGATCTACCCACCTAATCTTCAGTATTCTTCTGTAGCACCACATTTCGAAAGCTTCTATTCTCTTCTTGTCCAAACTATTTATCGTCCATGTTTCACTTCCATACATGGCTACACTCCATACAAATACTTTCAGAAACGACTTCCTGACAAACCTATACTCGATGTTAACAAATTTCTCTTCTTCAGAACGCTTTCCTTGCCATTGCCAGACTACATTTTATATCCTCTCTACTTCGACCATCATCAGTTATTTTGCTCCCCAAATAGCAAAACTCCTTTACTACTTTAAGTATCTCATTTCCTAATCTAATTCCCTCAGCATCATCCGACTTAATTCGACTACTGCTACGTAGCCAGCTGGAAATTGCTCCTGACGCTGTGACGAGCGTCCACGTCTAGACATGAGTGACTGCGTGCTAATGCGTATAACTGAGTGAACAAATACGATTAGCTTTGATTGCAGCCCTAATGGAACCACACGACGATCCAATAGAGCGGCCTAACCGCCTACGACAGCCACGAAGCCAGCGGTGATAACCGCCTAGGACAGCCTCGAAGCTGGCGGTCGTCGAAGAGCGTCTGTGCTCCAGGGCGAGGTTCACTATTCAATCATCGCACGAATACTCGCCAGGAATCAAATAAGAGCCATAAGTCAGTAATACATTCCGTTTTTTGTCTTGTGGTTTGCTTCGGAAAACTAGTTGAAGCTTAATAATGTTAACGTTCATTCACGAGCTGGCAAGACTGCATACAGTTATATGCAAAACGTGAGGACTAAAGTAGCTTACGCGTGACGTGTTACTGCCAAGTAAGATAGCTCTATAAAACTTCGTCCACATATAGAAAGAACTGCTACAGTATAGTACGGGAGGGTAACTGGACGAAATGTACAACGAGACCAACAGAAATGACATTCTTATTTAAAGACAATAAAGACACTGTAGCCACCACGATTCATGAGGTTCCCTGCGTGAGTTAACGAGCGTTGCGCTCTCATTTAAATATATGGCCGAAAGAGTCAGCCTACAGGAATTGTGAAACGAACCCTGTCGTCCAGAACCGGATGCAACAAAGGGCGCAGATTCACCACGAGATGACGCAACTCACAGGCGTCTATTGAGGCCTAAGCGCTGTTGAGTGGGAGTGAGACTAACAAGAACCTACGTCATAGGGAAACCAAGTAGAAGGCTTTTGTGACCAAGGAGACGTAGCAGGGTTAAATATGGCGGACCTAAGATCGGTCATAAAGGGAAACATTTATGAAAACTATTTAATTCTGTAGTAGTGCAGGGAATCAAGCCACAGTAATTTTAATCTACCATCCTTCATAAATTTTCATGGTGATCCCAATAAAACTTGAATATTGATCATGTCTATAATAGTTTAGGATTTAGAGTTAAAGTGAAATTAACAAGTTTTGTAACAAAGACCTGAATGCTAAAAACGATCGACATTTCATATAGAAGAGCATCATTAAAATGACAAATGTTGTAAATATCAATTCTGCAACTTCATTTGTTTAAAAGATGTAGTAAATTTAAATTATCAGTATTTTCAGTTAAGCATCAGATCATCATTTCCTCCACACAAAACACATCGAACGATGACAGCATAACACCTTATTGAACCATTTGGTAATAGTATATTTTTTGTGAAGTTTAGTGCATAATACTTACTTCTGTTCTTTATTTATTTATCAGCACACTGGTGCAAAGCTACTGGCCGTGACTTTCAGAGATAAGAAGGAAATTGTATTGGTTTTATGAAAAAGAATTTAACTTTTATTATGTAATGGATATTATTGTTACTTTATTTAGAACGTGAAAGTGGTCAAGCTTTGATTATTTCAATATGTTAAAATGTAAAGTAATGTAGAATAAGCTGTATCCAATCAGATGGACGGCATCAGGAAAGGGAACTACGCTAGTCAGTTGGGCGAAGATGTTCGGCGAGTGGGAAACGCAGTCGGAGACAGGCAGAGTGCAGTTCTGGTCTAGACACCAAAGAGTACAGTTCGGCTGGAGACACCAAAGGATACAGTTCGGATTGAGATGCGAAAGCGGACAGTCGGTCTTTAGGCAGCTAGGAAGTGAAACGACTTAGAAAATTTCGCGTTGTGTGGTATCGCGGGACTTAGTCTCTGAGCGGTGAGCAGGCGCGCGCCTTGTGTCAACTCCAACTTTTCGCGTAGTTAACGAGGTGTAGTATTGGACTGGTAATTCACGATGAGGTTGCGAATGATCGAACTGTGTCAAATTAATATGCGCTCGAGTGTAACAGTAACTCTAAACACGACCACTCTCGCCATTAGTTTGCTTTCTGAATAAACATTATTCTAACCAAATGGCTACTATGTGGCCTACATCATTTAAGGGTCGTTAATTTAGTTCCCAATATCATTATTACTGTTATTATATGTTATGTTAACTTTGAATTTCGCAAACTTGCCATCAGCCACACAATTTAACCAAGGGTACAAGTGTCTAATTTAGGGCGCGTAGTGCGACGAATGGAAAAACTGGTAGAAGCCGACGTCGGGGAAGATCAGTTTGGATTCCGTAGAAATATTGGAACAGGGGAGGCAATACTGACTCTACGACTTATTTAGAAGAAAGATTAAGGAAAGGCAAACTTACGTTTCTAGCATTTGTAGACTTAGGAAAAGCTTTTGACAATGTCGACTGGAATACTCCCTTCCAAATTCTAAAGATTGTAGGGGTAAAATACAGGGAGCGAAAGGCTATTTACTATTTGTACAGAAACCAGTTGGCAGTTATAAGAGTCGAGGGGCATGAAAGGGAGCAGTGGTTGGGAAGGGAGTGAGACAGGGTGGTAGCCTCTCCCCGATGCTATTCAATCTGTATATTGAGCAAGCAGTAAAGGAAACAAAAGAAAAATTTGGAGTAGGAATTAAAATCCATGGAGAAGAAATTAAAACTTTGAGGTTCGCCGATGAAATTGTAATTCTGTCAGACAGCAAAGGACCTGGAAGATCAGCTGAACGGAATGGACAGTGTCTTGAAAGGAGGATATAAGATGAACATCAACAAAAGCAAAACAAGGATAATGGAATGTAGTCGAATTAAGTCGGGTGATGCTGAGGGAATTAGATTAGGAAATGAGACACTTAAAATAGTAAAGGAGTTTTGCTATTTGGGGAGCAAAATAACTGATGATGGTCGAAGTAGAGAGGATGTAAAATGTAGGCTGTAAATGGCAAGGAAAGCGTTTCTGAAGAAGAGAAATTTGTTAACATCGAGTATAGATTTAAGTGTCAGGAAGTCGTTTCTGAAAGTATTTGTATGGAGTGTAGCCATGTATGGAAGTGAAACATGGACGATAAATAGTTCGGACAAAAAGAGAATAGAAGCGTTCGAAATGTGATGCTACAGAAGAATGCTGAAGATTAGATGGGTAGATCACATAACTAATAAGGAGGTATTGAATAGAATTGGGGAGAAGAGGAGTTTGTGGCACAACTTGACTAGAAGAAGGGATCGGTTGGTAGGACATGTTCTGAGGCATCAAGGGATCACCAATTTAGTATTGGAGGGCAGCGTGGAGGGTAAAAATCGTAGTGGGAGACCAAGAGATGAATACACTAAGCAGATTCAGAAGGATGTAGGTTGCAGTAGGTACTGAGAGATGAAGAAGCTTGTACAGGATAGAGTAGCATGGAGAGGTGCATCAAACCAGTCTCAGGACTGAAGAACACAACAACAACAACAACAGTGCGACACGTGCGGTTCACCACTAGACGACTTTGAGCCAGGCATTTCGACGAAGGGGAACCACATGTGAGCCCGAACATCTTTGGGCATCTTTGGGATGTCAGCTCGCACCTGGATATTGCAGAAGGTACGACGTGCTTCTTAACACGGTGTGATCACCAAGGACTGTAACGCATACTCTGAAAAGTGCTTCCACGCTTGCCGGAAGGCAAGTAAGGAGTTCTTACGGTATGGGGTTCCATTCATCCACCAGCGCGGCTGATGGTTGATGGTGCTTGGGCACATGCTGCAACACGTCTCTCCAACGCATGCCACATATGCTCGATAGGATTTAGGACGGGAGAACTGTCAGACTATTCCATTCGTCTAATATTTACTATTAAAAACAGTCTTGATCACGATTTATTTATTAAGGAGACCGGTTTCGACCACTACTGTGGTCATCTTCAGACATACAAGTCGTATACAAAGCTTTGTTCTCTCGTTCCAACAGCTCCTCAGCCTGCACTGTTCGATGTGGTCATGCTTTGTCCTCCATAAAAATGAAGTCAAGGACGTTTGCGTCTTCGAAAAGACGTAGGGCCTACTTGGGGAAGCAAGACAGTGTCGCAATAACTTTGACCGGTGATCGTACGGTGTTCACAGATTTGGAGGTCAGTATATACATGCAGCCCAATGCATTCCCACACCATACCACGTCCACCGGAAAAATGACCATAGTGTCCCTCGGTGCATTACGTGTTCACACCTATCACCATATGACTGTCTGCCCCCGGTAGCTGAGTGGTCAGCGCGACAGAATGTCAATCCTAAGGGCCCAGGTTTGATTCCCGGCTGGGTCGGAGATTTTATCCGCTCGGGGACTGGCTGTTGTGTTGTCCTAATCATCGTCATTTCATCCCTATCGACGCCCAAGTCGTCAAGGGCCGTAAAAGCTAAAGACTTGCACCCGGCGAACAGTCTACCCGATGGGAGGCCCTAGTCACACGACGACCATATGACTGTACGTTCCAGAATAACTTCTCCAGCTAAACTGGATCTCGTCCGAGAAGAGCGTACGTCCCCACTCGTCACTGCTGCAGCCCATACGCTACTGGCACCATCGAAAATGGCGCCGGCGATCAGGGGAACACAACAAACTGTTCGTCAGAACGGTCTAACGCACTGCTTTCCGGGCGGTCCCCGGCACGAATCCGCCCGGCAGATTAGTGTCGAGGTCCAGTCTGTAGATGGTTTTTAAGGCGGTTTTCCATCTGCCTCGGCGAATGCGGGCTGGTGTATAGGTACATAAAGGAAAAGGCCCGACACGCTACGATAAAAGATGTTACCAATAAACAATAGCGCGGGCACTGTAAGCGTCGGCAAAGAGATATTTTGCTACGCCGGGAGGCGAAAGACAAATGATGGAAACTTTTTTCAATTTTTTTTGACAATTATTAGAGAGACTTTGTCTATAGTTCTCGTGCCTAGAAGACGTATTTCTTGTTATACAATGTGTTTTCTGAAAAATAATCCTATGAAAGTATGAAGTATGAGAGTTCATTTAGTGCAAAACCATGAAAGCTTTCTTTTCTTCCGCGCATTGTCCCAATGTCATGTCACTGTAGCTGCCTGCATCAGAAAAGGTTCAAATGGCTCTGAGCACTATGGGACTTAGCTTCTGAGGTCGTCAGTCCCCTAGAACTTAGAACTACGTAAACCTAAGTAACCTAAGGACATCACACACACCCATGCCCGAGGCAGGATTCGAACCTGCGACCGTAGCGGTCACGCGGTTCCAGACTGTAGCGCCTAGAACCGCTCGGCCACCCCGACCGGCATCAGAAAAGGAAGCCCGATTAAAAATCCTTATTGTATCCACGGTCAAGAATTAGAAATATTTATGGCGGAAGAAGACGAATATAATCAAATGGCGTAAATCTCAACAGCATAGAGAATACAGGAATCGATGTAAGTTAAAACTGAAAGACATTGCATTCGCTTAAAAATCTGTAAGGAATCAAAATGACAAAAGTACGAAAAAATCAATTTGTTTAATTAATTATATCATAAATTTTTTAAATATGAATTTGCACACTGGTTCCCCTTATTCCGTCTCAGTTACACTATGTCGGCGATTGCTGCGCAAACACTTTCTCCGCGTACGGGTACACCATAATTACTCTATCACGCAAACATTTGGGTTACATTCGTCTGGTGTGAGGTGTGGTGTGTGACGCTCCCGGGCGGAGGGGGGGGGAGGAGGTCCTCTGACAGCCGAACCGCACAATAACCCTGGGTTCGGTGTGTGGCGGCGATGGGGTGTGTGGACTGCTGTACCCTGTTGTGGGGTTGTGAACCACTGAGGGCTACGACGGGGACGAAGCCTCTCCATCGTTTCTAGGTCCCCAGTTCCAAACAATAAAATACTGTTCCTCGCTCAAACAGACCACAACTATGTAGTCGCCGTGCAGTTGTCGACCGTGAGACTCGGTATTGCAGTCCTGTCAATTATGGTTGCAGTTGCGTCCGCTGTTTGATGTGGGTCCCTTCTTGCCTTCTCTCCTTTGGGAAGCACTGCCTGTCGTTCGCAACGCTCTTATGCTCATCAAACAATGCTATGCGCAATATCTACTAAGCTCCTGCACTACTGTCGTCACACTTCGTCCTTCTTTCATTTTCCCTATTGTTCTTTCCCGTGTGAAGTCTTCGACATGTTGTCTCCGTGTGATGTTGCAACGAAGAGCAGCACCGAAGTGCACTGTAATTGCTCAGTGATTAACAGACACTGTCTTTCCCTATTCCTTGAACTGCCTACGCGTGCTGGGCAACCCAGTTTGGGGCTGCAGTTACGCTCACTTTTCACCATGTGACGTCCACATTTCTGTCCAGAAGTGGGAGATACCTGGCAAAACACTCCTGTACTTTCATTCATTTCGATCGAGTAGTTAATGTGTTATGCTACTTTATTTATCTCGTCCTTAGCCTTTACGGAGCGGCGTTCCTTTGTAACTGTCAGTCGCGGTGTCGACGTTGAACAATAAGAACTCACGGACGTCTGCTCGAGAAACACGACTAAAAAATTACTCACCTACTTCAAAGTTGAAAAGTAGTCTTAAGCAAAGGTAGGACAAGCAGTCCAGTTGTTTGAGGATAGGTATGTTGTGAACGCCACCTCTTGTGTTTGAAGATAGGTATGTTGTGAACGCCACCTCTTGCTCATCAGATGCTCCGTGGTTACTCAGATTAGATCTGCTGCAAATTCTATCATCCTAGATCATGTAAATGGCAGACTACCCAATCAAGTTGTGAATACTTGAAAAATCAGCTACGATGCACTGGGAAACGCCATGTGATTAGTTCTTGAACTTCTCAGGGACTTCGCCTGTTGCGTATTGTTGGAGGACCTGAGCATTCAATTTAATAAATTACTTCGTTGATTATGGAGTCATAGAGTTTGATCTGGTAAATATGAGATTTATTGACAGTATGAAAATTAACCACAGACAAATTAATCCATTAATCCATGTATCGCAAGAGTAGAGGAAAAAAAAAAAGAATCTGAGCGATTATTAGGGTCGGCACAAGCATGACAGTAGACAATTATGGTTGAAATGGTGCCCAAGCACATAAAGGACACAAGTGGTGTATTTAATTGTAATACAAAAATTTATAATTACATAAAGAAAATTACAAAAAAAGACTGTATGAATGCGAAGAGAGTACTCAAGAGATGATGAAATAAAGAAAGGATCAGAAGCATCATCACCAGACGTGTGAGCTCTTGGAATCAGCTCAATAACGGAACTAAACATACGGGAAAAGATCCCCTTTGAAACAAGAATTAAATTGCAGAACACATTCACGGAAGGGCGAAGTTGGAGGTGCGCTCGCAAACATGGTCCTATCGTGGTTCCGACTGAGATGGTTGCTGACGTGCAGTACTGCGTTGGCTGATAGGAGTGGCTGGTATGGGCCGCTGTGTTGGACTGCGAGCAGTGGACCTCATCACCTTCCTGATTACCGATAGCACATCCGGAAAACTCTCCAAGTCCGGTAAGTTCAAAGTAAACGTTACAAGACTTGGCCTAGGGCTACAGTCAAGAAAAATACAGATGAGAATTGAACCATCAGTCACGTCCAAATCAAGAGTCCAAGCTAGAATGCCTCTGCAATTTTTGATAGCCCTCCTTTAAACCTCGGAAAGGCACCCGGCACAATGTTTCTAGACTCCCAGAAAGGGCTTTAGTGCTCCTCCAATGAGGGATCTGGAAGTCAGTTCACTAGCTCCCACCAAGAAGTAAATGAAATTAGAGTTTACGGAAATGGGAACCGAAAGTCACCACATTCTCATGATCTGACTTGTTCGTACGAAAATGCTTGAAATTTTGGTGTGAGCTTCGTACTGCATTCCAACGGAAAGGGCAAAGTTCGGAAATTTTGCAGATGCACTTGTAGAACCGTGTCTGAAGATTAAAACATAGCGGGACATTGGCAAAGTGGCCAGCTGGAGATTCCGCCGAAAGTTTCCTAACGGGAGGAGTTCTCACCCCCTCCACCATCGTTTCCTCTTCTGCTGTTAAAGCATCATCATTAAAATCTGGTCAAGCATCCAATCATCCATTGTCCCAGGTACCTGGAAGATTTCGATGTAGTCTCGCTTGATTGCTGGTGATGTCCGTTACCGTGAGACCTTCGAAGGACAGCCGACTCTTTGGGAGCGTACAAATACTCTACCTATCCCTGCACCAGCGAGAAGGAGTTCGCGTGGCCCAAGGGCAGGTACATTAAAGAGAAGAAGCTACTGTAAATATGAAATACTTCATTGGGTACAGGAAGATCAGTCAACTACACGGCTACATGCTGTGTCCTAAACACTCATGTAACCAGTGAGCAATCAATGGAAATGTGGACAAATAAATACCGAATTGGAAAGTAGATAAAGTAGGAAACATCTCATAATAGACAAATTAAAAAATGGTAGAGAAGGCCTGAAAAAGGCCGCTGTCTCATGTCATCCTCTACTCAGGTTCGAAATTGTTACTACGAGAGATTTCACTGAAAAACAAGGTGACACCTTTTCCAAACAATTTCTCTCACCTCAGGAATCAATAAGAAGAGAAAGGATGTAACAAAAATGTAAAACGTAGGGAAGGGGAAAAAAATAGAGAGCGTCTGTTGTGTCTCCTCAAGATTTCCCATTCATTCGAATTACATGTTTTCCTTAAACAGTAACTCTGAAGTCTTATGTGAAACTGATACAAGTGAAACATAAAAAAATTGTTTCAGATTACCAAATTACCACACAGTCATCCCAATGACTTCCAAGATGCTACTCCAGGCGGGTGCAAAAATGAATGTGCGCAACGGAAAATACTGAACGCGAAAATGGCGATTTGGCCCTGTCTGACTACCCTCAGAAGCAGATTTTAGGGTCTCTTAATGGTGATATTATTTCCTCCTTATTGCTCTTTAACATATAAATTACAAAATAAACATAAATGAATATTTAAGGGAACTAGTAACTATTAAATGATAAAGGTTATTTCTGCTTATACATCTATTGTAGATTAAAACCCCTTCATTTATTACAAATATTTATTTATCAGTATCAAATGGATATAAAGAGATACAAATGAATTTATTAACTAACATTACTGATCAGTTGCCCAAATCTGCCGCTTTTTACTGTTACGCGATCTCATATAAATAACGCGAGATGACTGACACCATCTACGTATCAAACACTAGAAGACACTACTTTCAAAGATGATCTGCAGTGGTGTGGAACCTCAATGGAAATAAAACTTACGTAATCACAGCTGTTTAGCTTTATAGCCCTAATAAGCCGAAGCAATTAGCAATATCAGCGTATGTACCGCATCTGATACGTCGGACTGATGGTTCTCGTACACGTCTGCGACGGTGGAAGTACTCCAGCCACAAAATAAAAAAACTAAAAAAAACTCATTCATACACTAGGACGGCAGAAGGCGGTCCTCTGACTAGTATAATCTAATACCGTCTTCTCCTCTCTGTGTTCTACAGACGCGAAACGCGAACTCCCAGCCGTTAGGACGGAGTTCAGGCTATGTCGCAACGTGAGTATAAGCAGAAGAAGTGCTCTCAATCACTGAACGCTACGTACTCAACGACGACTCTCTACCTGGAGGCGCAGTACAGAATCGTCTAAGTTTGCCTAACCTTTCTAACTATAAAATCTTCTGAGATCAAAGGCAGCAAGTCCGTCTCTACCAAGAAAAGCTGATACTGAGCGGCCGTAAAACACAGGTGCTCAAAATGGAAGACCTTTTTTCTATACTGCTGGCTTCCCAGCAAAGCTCGGCTCCCTTCCCCCATAACTGCAAAACGCGAATCATATTCTCGAAACCACAGAATATTATCCCGCCCTACAGATTCTCCCGAGCGCCGACCATCCGTATTTTAGTCTTTTGCTGTCCAACGCGGAAAGTTTGTGAGGAAATACCTTTCCCTGTTGATCAGGAATTCATACAATGGCACACTCTAAGAGTAAAAATCCTCGGAAATAACCCAATATGCGTCATTTCCGAGGTAACGCTTCCCCGTTCTTCTCTGTGGCGTCCATGATTTTCAGTGTCTCCGACGTATTATCCGGTTATCTTTCCGTCCCCGCTACACACCAGCCGGCCGCTGCTGTATTGTGCTTCAGTGCTCAGGTGCCCCGACCGTCCGCCTTGGGATTCTTTCTGTGCTAAGCAGACCAACACACCTGTGTGGGCTTTTCCACCCAGTGCATGAGTTACGCCTGTCGTTTCATTTCGACTGGCGTTCCAACCTCTACTACTATAGGCAATCATTCGTTACACCACTTTGATAATAAAGACACTTCGTCACATTTCATGCAATGAGTTAATAACTATTTACAAGGTGTACGTGACAGTGTCAGTCTTGTTTAAATATTCATATATACGATGTACTGCCTATCAAATGATACCTAATTCCGGTTGTAAATCACAGCAAACTACGTAGATGAGTGCTTGTAAGGTGCGAAATTATAGCCACCTTACAGACCGATAATTAACTCTCGGATGTATCTACTTAACATAAAAAAATTCTCACATGAAAGATGAATACACATGAATAATGACGTTTACAGATATACAGGGTGGTCCATTGATCGTGACCGGGCCAAACATCTCACGAAACAAGGGTCAAACGAAAAAATTACAAACAACGAAACTTGTCTAACTTGAAGGGGGAAACCAGATGGCTCTATGGTTGGCCCACTAGATGGCGCTGCCATAGGTCAAACGGATATCAAGTGCATTTTTTAAAATAGGAACCCCCATTTTTTATTACATATTCGTGTAGTACGTAAAGAAATATGAATTTTTTAGTTGGACCACTTTTTTCGCTTTGTGATAGATGGCGCTGTAATAGTCACAAGCATATGGCTCACAATTTTAGACGAACAGTTAGTAACAGGTAGGTTTTTAAATTAAAATACACAACGAAGGTACGTTTGAACAACTTATTTCGCTTGTTCCAATGTGATACATGTACCTTTGTGAACTTGTCACTTCTGAGAGCGCATGCTGTTACAGCGTGATTACCTGTAAATACCACATTAATGCAATAAATGCTCAAAATGATGTCCGTCAACCTCAATACATTTGGCAATATGTGTAACGACATTCCTCTCAACAGCGAGTAGTTCGCCGTCAGTAATGTTCGCACATGCATTGACAATGGGCTGACGCATGATGTCAGGGGTTGTCGGTGGATGACGATAGCAAATATCCTTCAACTTTCCCCACAGAAATAAATCCGGGGAATTCAGATCCGGTGAACGTGCGGGCCATGGTGTGATGCTTCCACGACAAATCCACCTGTCATGAAATATGCTACTCAATACCGCTTGAACCACACGCAAGCTATGTGCCGGACATCCATCATGTTGGAAGTACATCGCCATTCTGTCATGCAGTGAAACATCTTGTAGTGACATCGGTAGAACATTACGTAGGAAATCAGCATACATTGCACCATTTAGATTGCCATCGATAAAATGGGGGCCAATTATCCTTCCTCCCATAATGCCGCACCTTACATTAACCCGCCAAGGTCGCTGATGTTCCACTTGTCACAGACATCGTGGATTTTCCGTTGCCCAGTAGTGCACATTATGCCGGTTTACGTTATCGCTGTTGGTGAAGCTTCATTGCTAAATAGAACGCGTGCAAAAAATCTGTCATCGTCCCGTAATTTCTCTTGTGCCCAGTGGCAGAACTGTACAACACGTTCAAAGTTGTCGCCATGCAATTCCTGGTGCATAGAAATATGGTACGGGTGCAATCGATGTTGATGTAGCATTCTAAACACCTACGTTTTTGAGATTCCCGATTCTCGCGCAATTTGTCTGCTACTGATGTGCGGATTAGCCGCGACAGCAGCTAAAACACCTACTCGGGCACCATCATTTGTTGCAGGTCGTGGTTGACGTTTCACATGTGGCTGAACACTTCTTGTTTCCTTAAATAACGTAACTATCCGGCGAACGGTCTGGACACTTGGATGATGCCGTCCAGGATACCGAGCAGCATACATAGCGCACGCCCGTTGTGCATTTTGATCACAATAGCCATATATCAACACGATATCGACCTTTTCCGCAATTGGTAAACGGTCCATTTTAACACCGGTAATGTATCACGAAGCAAATACCGTCCGCACTGGCTGAATGTTACGTGATACCACGTACTTGTACGTTTGTGACTATTACAGCGCCATCTACCACAAAGCGAAAAAAGTGGTCGAACTAAAACATTCATATTTCTTTACTTACTTCACGAATATGTAATAAAAATGGGTGTTTCTATTTAAAAAAAACCGCAGTTGATTTCCGTTTGACCTATGGCAGCGCCGTCTAGCGAGCCAACCATAGCGCCATCTGGTTTCCCCCTTCAAGCTAGACGAGTTTCGTCTTTGTAGTTTTTTCATTTGATGCTTATTTCGTGAGATATTTGGCCCGGTCACTATCAATGGACCATCCTGTATACAGAAACTTACAACCTATCAACAGTGTCACTGTGTGAAAAGTTATTTATAAGTAGCGTGTGTACGTAGTGTAAAACAAAATAGGAACCAAATTATTGAGGCTTTCGTGGACACTCGTTGACAAATTGCCTGTTGGCTTCTGTCTTAGGTTGTTCAGCTGCGATTTGTTTGATGATTTTTCTGACGTTTCCAAACGCAAATGACTGGCATTATCAGAGCTCGACTCTCCATTGCTAGCGGTGGACTGGTGTCGAGCTCGCGGCCGCAGATCATATGCACCTGGCGCGTCAACGTCCAACGGTGTTTATGTAGTCATTACCACTGCAACTCTCCCCTTGCTACCGGGAAAGATCGTTGGTGCAGGACGGTAATCCACGATCCTTGGGAAAAAAAGCAACAAAACCTAAAAAAGACGTATGTGCAGCTGCATAATATCTACGACAGCAACAAATGAGAAGTGGTATAATTGAAACATCTATAATTACCTGAAAAACAAAAATTGAGGAGCACAAACATGAATAAGAAAAATATTTTCATTCAGAATGTTTGAAAAAATTTAAAAAAAATGTGGTGTTTGCTAATAAAATTGTGGAAGAAACACTCCTTGATGGTATATGATACCCGTATCCGTTGTCATGTAGTTGTTCATTACTTGCTCCTTCTCTTCTGAATAGTTCATCTTCGGATGTTTCCAGGACTGACGTCATGGCTTTACTGTGGCCTTTCTTTCTAGGTTGTGACTGTCTTCTTCACTTGTGGCTGTAAATCACTCTGTAGCGAACTTCTAAAAACATAACTGCAAGAAACATTTTAACAAAAACGCTTAGTTGTGCTATCAGTAATCTTGTCATCCAACTATTGATATATTTTATGGCCAGGTGCTCTGCCTAATCTCTGTTATCGATAGTAGTAATGGAGTCTCCCGTCCGGTAGGATCAGTGAGGTGCAGAATGAACACTGAATCCCGTAATGGGACCCTAACTTTCATTAAAGCTACTGGCGGTCCCAGCAAACTGCGGCGTGGACGGGACATAAATATAAAAAATCACAAATACTTCAGTGGTCCAGGGGAACCTGATGTGGACAAAATCAACACCACCAATATTTCGTGGTGGTCGGCACCTCCAACGACGCGAACAAACAAACACACAAAAAATTCCTTGTACATCAAATCGTTCAAATGGCTCTAAGCACTATGGGACTTAACATCTCAGGTCATCAGTCCATTAGACTTAGAACTACTTAAACCTAACTAATCTAAGGACATCACACACATCCATGCCCGAGACAGGATTCGAACCTGCACCGTAGCAGCAGCGCGGTTCAGGTCTGATTCTCCTTGAATAGCTCGGCCACAGCGGCCAGCCCTGCACATCACCTCGCAGGGTGGTAAAATAATGCCTTCTTGCCCTACCATATACTCCAACTAACTTCATCCATTCCTCCTAATCCAGATTGTCAAAACCATGTTCTGTTTTATTTCTTTTACAACTTTATTGTGCAGGGTGAGCTTGTATTATGCTGCAACATGTGGAAAGGTGGTGTATGCCATGAGTATATTACCCCAGAAATACCTCCTGTAGCATTCTCCATTGACTTAAACGCGTGTACCTGAGTCCCATGTTTAATACCTCCTACCTCTTCAATTAAAAAAGTTTACCAAATTCGTTCTCTCGTCAGTGCGGCCTTTAGGACTTCGTTTAAAAACATCATCGTTTGCTCCATCCAGTATTCGCTTTTGTCAGACCTTTACACAAACAACCTATAAGAGACATCACAAAACGGAAACAGAAATTATTACCCAATATCATGAACAAGATACGCATTACAAAACACTGCAAAGGAAAAAGCACATCAGAAAACATATTACATAGGAATCCGCAGACTATCTCCCCTCAAAATTTTTCTAATTTGCTTGGTACTTCAGGCTACCTACTCTGATTTATCTCTTCTTCCTCACGATTGTCTCCACTATTGTCTACCACGAGTTCGTTTGTCGGCTTCATACACATGGTCGATTCTCATCGTTGTTTGTTCGTACTGTTTTGCGGTTGTTCACGCCCCGGGTCTGGTGCTCTCACCTCCACAATCTGAGCATCTTGCTTCTCGTTATTGTGTCAGAGAACGCTTTCACCTCTGCGGTTGTAATTGTTATTGTTACTGTGACCATTCCGCCAGTTTCCCTTGTTGGAAAGATTTCCATAGTATGGCTGTCTTGCCTATGCGCAGAACCTGTTGTCCCTATGTTCATTGTAGTTACGTTTGGTTCTTGGAACATGTTGTTCGTCGATGTGGTTCGGGCTGTTACTTGTCTTCACACTGTTCATGTATCCAAGCTCTTGTAACAAAGTTCTGAATGTCTCTTTGTTGTCTCCATTGCGGCTGATTGCTGTAGCACGAACGGACTGGGTCAATTGGTATGAAAGGACGGTCAAGGCGCTATTTTCCAAAACTTAATGGGCTGCGTCTGCCCTAGTTTTGTAAAGCTTTTTCCCAACGTGCTCATATATTTCACACATGGCTAAGCCTCCTGCAACCAATACATCATGAAGAACTTCTCCTGAAACTGTCGGCAAGATTTGCAACTATGTGGCGTTGTTCGCATCTTTGTCACTGCTTTGACTTCGAGATAACTGCATAGCAAGTGGACAGCCCACAATGGTGCGACCGAATAGTCAAACTGTTCTACTCAGGCTATGGGATGGAAGTTTAAGCCATTTTCCCGAAACACCTGAAATTTGGGAAGTTTTAGGAAGTAGTTTTGGTCGAAGGTTTCCCCTTCCGATGACCTTGTGGGCTAGTTGAACATCGGACGGGGATCATAGGATGTGCCACATTGTCTTGACACACTCTTGTTAATGGTGAGTGATCAATTCTAGTCACTTCCTACTGTAATATCAGGCACAAACGGGATGGTGCACTCGGTTGTGCTGGCACCACCCTCTGCGCCTAATGCGTACGTTACTTTCACTCCTAGGTTTACGAGTTTTTCAGTCATAATTTTCTCGTGTTGCTTGCAGCTCATCAACTGAAAAAAATGCGGGACAAGGCTTGAACAGTCGGCCCTTCGGACATGGTGGACGTGTAAGAGATACGTGAAACCGCTGCCAGCATCTATGCCTATTAACCGGGAGTATCTGCAAAATCCAAGTGTAGTTGAGACCAGGGGGAGAAGCGTCTAGCCAAGGAAAAATAAACGTTGTGGAGGTGCGGCCTGCTTCCGCTGGAAGATGGAGCAGGAGGTAATCATGTGGGTGATGGCCGCGTCTGTACCCCACCAGAAGACATGTTGGCAGGCCAGGCGCTCGGTGAGTACAATTCCTCTATGCCCGATGAAAAGAGAATCAAGATGAGCTGTTGGAGGCCAGCCAGTATAACGACTCTAGCGCAGCCCTTGTCCCCCTGGTGCAGGAGCACATCGTTGAGGGTGGTGAGCTTGTTGTGGAGATACTAGCAGTCCTGGGCTTCCAGGTGTTGCAGCTGCTCGCGGTCTGGTGGCCAACTGTGTTGCATCAGGTGGGGCACTTTCAGAAACACTGGGTCCTCGTGTAATGTACAACGAGCTTAGTGTTCAATGGAAGATTGGCCTTGGCTACCTCGGTGGCAATGTCTAGGTGCAAGCTGACTTTGGGACCCACACCGAAAAATGTCATCGGCGAACCTCAAAGTTTTATTTCTTCTCCATGGATTTTAATACCTTCTCCAAATGTTTCGTTTGTTTCCCTTGCTGCTTGCTTAATATACAGATTTTAGTTGTGTATCACTCTATTTTAATTAAGAGGAAGTAGTGGGCACTGATTCTACTAGGCCCATTAGGCTGCAGACTAGGCAAACTATAACTGCTGTTTGAAGGATTTTGTGTTTTTCTATTTTTTCCTCAAAAATGTTTATTTAAATGCTGTAAAGCTGTCTTGCTTAAAGTCTCCTTGGCCAGGGATTGGTTGTATCGTTGTGGTCATTTTTTTTAATGGAATTGCGATATTTGAATCTGAAGTTTAAATTCAGTTCAGATGTAATTTCACTAGCCGTGCCTAAAATTGCTTTTGTTTTACATTGAGGCATTCATAGACAATTATTCTATTTGAAACTACCTGGCAGATTAAAACTGTGTGCCCGACCGAGACTCGAACTCGGGACCTTTGCCTTTCGCGGGCAAGTGCTCTACCATCTGAGCTACCGAAGCACGACTCACGCCCGGCACTCACAGCTTTACTTCTGCCAGTACCTCGTCTCCTACCTTCCAAACTTTACAGAAGCTCTCCTGCTAACCTTGCAGGAGAGCTTCTGTAAAGTTTGGAAGGTAGGAGACGAGGTACTGGCAGAAGTAAAGCTGTGAGTGCCGGGCGTGAGTCGTGCTTCGGTAGCTCAGATGGCGCCGGCACGGTAGCTCAGCGTGTTCGGTCAGAGGGTTAGCAGCCCTCTGTAATAAAAAAACTGAGCTAATCGATCAACAACGAACTTCAACGGATGTCTTACGACGTCCGCCCCGAGCAGATGCAACGAACAAAAGCGAACAAAATGAGATTGGAACAAAATGAGATTAAAAAAAAAAAAAAAAAAAAAGATGGTAGAGCACTTGCCCGCGAAAGGCAAAGGTCCCGAGTTCGAGTCTCGGTCGGGCACACAGTTTTAATCTGCCAGGAAGTTTCATATCAGCGCACACTCCGCTGCAGAGTGAAAATCTCATTCTGGAATTATTCTATTTATTTCGTAAGAATTTACGTGTTAATTACCGTGTGTGTTATATTTCACGGGCTAATCGCTGGTGGCTCCAATCTATAAATTCAATGTACTGTCTGTTTCAGTTTTTTATTTTATCGTTACATTTTATTTAAATAAAGTTTACTGGCTAAGAACCGGTTACTGTAGTCTGAATATCTTCGGTGATAACAGTGTGCCGCGCTATTTTACACTACTGGCCATTAAAATTGCTACAGCACGAAGATGACGTGCGACGACTTGCTTCATATCAGGTACACAATACGAGGGAGCAGGTTCCACAGCTTCATCACTTCCCTTCAAATTTTGTTCCCAGCGAAGCCACAGAACTTGTATCTCCAAGGTGCCCATGTCGGCAAAATGCCCAACCAATTTCACACCACAACATGTAACGGTAATCACGCTCGTTCGGCATCCGTTGACACTCGTCTCCCCGCGAATGTCACGATATCTCCAGGGTTAGCTGTCGAAGGCTAACAACCAACCCCTTTCACCCGCCAAGCCGGAAGATAAGACGCGCGAAAAGCAAGGATAACTTAGCTCAACCACAATCGATCTCAGCGATACATGAACAAAGTAACGGCCACGGCTCGCGGTCTCATCACGGAGTTTACGTGTGAACTTCCAGATGCAGAATTTGTCTTACATTTAAAAGCTCTAAACTTTGGTTGTAACTATCTTTAAAGTAACAAACAATCCTGCCGGAGGAACATCCGCAGTTAAACATTATAGCAGAGGTGGAAAATGGCTCTGAGCACTATGGGACTTAACAGCTGTGGTCATCAGTCCCCTAGAACTTAGAACTACTTAAAACTAACTAACCTAAGGACATCACACACATCCATGCCCGAGGCAGGATTCGAACCTGCGACCGTAGCAGTCGCGCGGTTCCGGACTGCGCGCCTAGAACCGCGAGACCACCGCGGTCGGCGCAGAGGTGGAAAATGCCGCTTCAGTTGTAAGGTTATTTCTATTTTTCACTAGTTAAAACACGACCAGATTCGGGGTCTTACATGCCCATCGTCAGATGTTATCCTCAAATTAAACAAGGGACCTGAGCTTGTAAGTTTTTACGCAGTAGTACACATAAAGAAGCTAAAGAGAAGTTTCATATAACATTTTAGAAAACAGTGCTCGGGCTAGGTGCGGTAAAACTTAATCGAATGGCAAAGCGACACCAGACAGTACTGCGGACGACTGCCTGGGTAAAGAAATATGCAATGAACACCAGGACACTTACACTTTGTGCTGTGAACACGACCGCCGCGGTGGACGAGTACAGGGCGCGGTGTATCTACATCTACATCTACATCTACATTGATACTCCGCAAGCCACCCAACGGTGTGTGGCGGAGGGCACTTTACGTGCCACTGTCATTACCTCCCTTTCCTGTTCCAGTCGCGTATGGTTCGCGGGAAGAACGACTGTCTGAAAGCCTCCGTGCGCGCTCTAATCTCTCTAATTTTACATTCGTGATCTCCTCGGGAAGTATAAGTAGGGGGAAGCAATATATTCGATACCAGAGAGCGCATAGCACGGAGTAGCGAACACGAAGGGGGAAGCAAACTGGTAAACCAGAGTGGCAAAAGTACTGCCAGCTGTTCACCTGTTCACCTTCCATGCTTTTTAATAGGAGTGGCACATGTGTATGTTCTTTTAACTCATGACTGTGGCGCGTTTTTCCATGTCGCCATGTACAGGATGAGTCGTCACCTAACGTTACCGCTGGATATATTTCGTAAACCACATCAAATACTGACGAACCGATTCCACAGACCGAAGGTGTGGAGAGGGGCTGGTGTAATTGTTTAATACAAACCATACAAAAATGCACGGAAGTATGTTTTTTAACACAAACCTACGTTTTTCAAAATGGAACCACGTTAGTTTTGCTAGCACATCTGAACATATAAACAAATACGTAATCAATGCTGTTTGTTGCTTTGTAAAATGCTAATTACATCCGGAGATATTGTAACCTAAAGTTGACGCTTGAGTACCACTCCTCCACCGAGCGACTGCTACGGTCGCAGGTTCGAATCCTGCCTCGGGCGTGGATGTGTGTGATGTCCTTAGGTTAGTTAGGTTTAAGTAGTTCTACGTTTTAGGGGACTGATGACCACAGATGTTAAGTCCCATAGTGCTTAGAGCCATTTGAACCATTTGAACCACTCCTCCGCTGTTCGATCGTGTGTATCGGAGAGCACCGAATTACGTAGGGATCCAAAGGGAACGGTGATGGACCTTAGATACAGAAGAGACTGGAACAGCACATTATGTCCACATGCTAACACCTTTTTATTGGTCTTTTTCACTGACGCACATGTACATTACCACGAGGGGTGAGGTACACGTACACACGTGGTTTCCGTTTTCAATTACGGAGTGGATAGAGTGTGTCCCGACATGTCAGGCCAACAGATGTTCAATGTGGTGGCCATCATATGCTGCACACAATTGCAATCTCTGGCGTAATGAATGTCGTACACGCCGCAGTACATCTGGTGTAATGTCGCCGCAGGCTGCCACAATACGCTGTTTCATATCCTCTGGGGTTGTAGGCACATCACGGTACACATTCTCCTTTAACGTACCCCACAGAAAGAAGTCCAGAGGTGTAAGATCAGGAGAACGGGCTGTCCAATTTATGCGTCCTCCACGTCTTATGAAACGCCCGTCGAACATCCTGTCAAGGGTCAGCCTAGTGTTAATTGCGAAATGTGCAGGTGCACCATCATGCTGATACCACATACGTCGACGCGTTTCCAGTGGGACATTTTCGAGCAACGTTGGCAGATCATTCTGTAGAAACGCGATGTATGTTGCAGTGCTCTCCGATACACATGATCGAACAGCGGAGGAGTGGTACTCAAGCGTCAACTTTAGGTTACAATATCTCCGGATGTAATTAACATTTTACAATGCAACAAACGGCACTGATTACGTATTTGTTTATATGTTCAGATGTGCTAACAAAACTAACGTGGTTCCATTAAAAAAACGTAGGTTTGTGTTAAAAAACATACTTCCGTGCATTTTTGTATGGTTTGTATTAAACAATTACACTAGCCCCTCTCCTCACGTTCGGTCTGTGGAATCGGTTCGTCAGTATTTGATGTGGTTTACGAAATATATCCAGCGGTAACGTTAGGTGACTCACCCTGTATATCCCCACTAAATTAAAAACTTCATGCCACTCGTGGAAAGGGAAAAATTTTCATTGTGTTTTACGATTTATCCATAAGTTTTATGTCGCCGTCTTACAGATAGTTTTACTACAATTCCGTACTGCCCCTCTTCAATATGTTCCTTTACTATTCATAATGTACTTTTAACGCTTTTCATGTAACTTTCTATGTAATGGTTTTTCCACTGTGAATGTAAATCATTGATTCAAATTGTCAGTGGCTGGGCTGGTTGGCCCCCGTTGTTCTTCCTGTCAACAGGTGGCAGCACTTTTGCCACTCTGATTTACCGGTTTGTTTTCCCCTTCGTGTATGCTACTCCGTGCTCTGCCCTCTCTAGTTATACACGACGTCCTGTACTTTTCCAACGCCGCACTCGGGGTCACAGCACAAAGGGTAAGAGTCCTGATGTTCATTGCAATTTCTTTACCCAGACAGACGTCCGC
Organism: Schistocerca serialis cubense; assembly: GCF_023864345.2. Taxonomy (NCBI): domain Eukaryota; kingdom Metazoa; phylum Arthropoda; class Insecta; order Orthoptera; family Acrididae; genus Schistocerca; species Schistocerca serialis. The sequence continues at coordinate 67,973,064 of NC_064641.1, read as the reverse complement.
AGTATTGTGTGGTGTCACTTTGCCATTGACTGAAGTTTTACCACACCAAGCCCGAGCGCTGTTTTCTAAAATGTTATGTGAAACTTCTTTTTTGCTTTTTTATGTGTGCCGGCCGAAGTGGCCGTGCGGTTAAAGGCGCTGAAGTCTGGAACCGCAAGACCGCTACGGTCGCAGGTTCGGATCCTGCCTCGGGCATGGATGTTTGTGATGTCCTTAGGTTAGTTAGGTTTAACTGGTTCTAAGTTCTAGGGGACTAATGACCTAAGCAGTTGAGTCCCATAGTGCTCAGAGCCATTTGAACCATTTTTTTTATGTGTGCTAGTGCATGTAAAAACTATTACTAGCTCAGGTTGAGAGGTACCATGCTCTCTTTTGCATGTCGCAATTTTATTAATGTTCTACGTCATTGCACAGTGGTAACAGACCGAATAAGGTTATTGCAATGAGAGTATTTGTACTGAGAGCTCAAAAATACTTTTCACTTGATTCCTACGCTTGTTGGGTTACTTCCCTGTGTGGCCCGTGTAAGGCGAGCGTCGGAGGACACGGCACACTGTATATCCGGTTGGGGGCTGCACTTCCCTGAATTCTGAGGGGTTCATACAATGGACATAAGGGCCCGACGGAACTACTGACGTCAGTCGAGTTTCGCCTATTGTATGTAGTGCGAAACGACCTGCGAGACCTCTGAGTGTCGCCGTAGTTTATGTGTTTACCGTTCTGGCGCGTCCGGAATGAAGACTCCTGGCACCGACTGACTGCATTGTCCTCTTGATTCCTAGAATACTTGTGGACTGTGCCGTACTGGATGCGACTGTCTGGCGCCGGATGGCCAGTGGTCTAGGCAGGTTGTTTTCGTAGCCGGTCAAATGGCAAGTTCAGTGCCCTCAGCTGAGTAGCAGAGGCATGATTGGTCAACTTAAACTGAGGCTAGTAGACGTTATAAAGCCCTGCTCGAAATTGGAGGGAATGGTCGCTATTGACGCGAATGATGTTATGAGACAGTGTGGGGGAGTTTTGGAATCAGCACTGAGTGCTGATTAACGGTCTTCGAGGTGAGTAGGGGGGAGTTGAGCAATGTTGGCTTCGCTCTTGCATTGCGCGGATGCAGTGGATTCAGGTTCTGATCTTCGTCGGAGTCGGACGGTCTTGCGACTTAGACGCACTTTTTCGGCAGAACTTAGAATTCTCGGACAGCCTTCAAGGCCAGGGGTTGACACAGAGTTGCTGCACAGCAGAAGTCGGCGCCAACATCTTCAGAACGCTGCCTACCGACGACCTGCTACAGATTTCGAGATTGGTAAAGTATTTTGCAGCTTCGGCATTGTAGGACCTATCAGTTTTATACTGAAGTCCTCAGCAGCACGCGCGCTTGCTTTGCTATAAGTCTACCTCGCTTGTTTCTCCATGTGATACCATTTGAGTTCTCACTACTCATCGCGATATTGCAATATACTTGGGAGAGTAATATTTCATTCATGAGGACCTCCAGCCATTATCGTCAATCTATTGCATAACAGAGAGTAGGAGCCCCTTGTACTCGAACCAAGTCTTATTCTCATAATAGTTCAGAATACCCTATCCTTTAACCTACTGTTTGTTTCGATAATCATGTGCCTTTATGTTCTGATGTATAATAAATCTCATTGTAATATTTAATCCGCATATCATTTCGTAGATATATGCAGAATCCGACTTCCTGTTTTTTATTATGATAAAGTTCTCTTTTTTTTCTCTGAGTAGATTACGATTTTTATTAAATTATTGTGAGTGTGCACTACTTATTCGACCAACTAGCAGGGTTCGCCATCATTTTCTTTCGTTACCATTGTGCACATAATTAATTAGGTGGTAGGTAAGGAGGGGGTCGAGTACATGTCACATGTCTCGTTCTCATGCGAAATTAGAATTAAAGACTTACAAACTCTTCTCCACCCCGGCACCTCGCACAGTATCTTGTTTGTTTTCAGTAAAACAATGATGATGGGCATGTAAGAGCCCGAAACCGATCGTGTTTTAACCACTGTAAAATAAAAAGAACATTACAACTGAAGCGGTATTTTCAACCTCTGCAGTCCTTAAAGTATTTCTAGGACATAACTCAAACGTAAAAATGACGACTTACCGTTTGTTAGATTATTTATATATGTAAGTGTAAGAGTAAAATGAATAGCTATCTCGACATGTGCTGTGCACCTACCTGCTGCACATCAACTTTTTGTTCGTTTTCATTCTCTGTTCCAAGGACTAGAGTTGGCTGTTGGAAATCTGTCTGCTTGTAAAGCGTCAGTTCTTTGCAGCCAAATATCAATCGAGATAATAGTGGGGCAGTGGTGTTCACAACTAGGAATAAATGGATAGGGATAATCGTGTGCCGGCCGCGGTGGTCTAGCGGTTCTGGCGCTGCAGTCCGGAACCGCGGGGCTGCTACGGTCGCAGGTTCGAATCCTGCCTCGGGCATGGGTGTGTGTGATGTACTTAGGTTAGTTAGGTTTAAGTAGTTCTACGTTCTAGGGGACTTATGACCTAAGATGTTGAGTCCCATAGTGCTCAGAGCCATTTGAACCATTTGATAATCGTGTCAAGCATCGCTGTAGGACCAAGAAAAATTCTGTAAAAAAGCTTGTTGACAGATTATTTATTAATTCATTTCTGGAGTAAAGTTTCAACAGTCCTAAAAAATAAAAGAATAAGTCGCCGGTATCGATCTTCTATTTGAATGACTTGATTGATGCGTTAGGCTACTAAGGACTACAGAAACAAGGCAACAGACACTTGACGTTATAGGAGTGGAGTTCTGCCTACTTCGGTTGAAAAAATGTGGAATTTGTAGTGGGACATCGTGCAACATTCCTGCTTCAGCCCCTATAGTGTCATGAATTTCTATAGGTATCGGCGCTATATGTGGACTTCAAAATAGCGTTTGTGACGGAGGTAGGTTCCAAGCAGAGATCTCTGAGTTTCTTTTGGAGGAAAAGTAGAGCATCGCGGATATTTATAGGCGCTTTCAGAATGTCTACAGAAACCAGGCAGTGAACAAAAGCACGGTGAGTCGTTGGGAGAGGTGTTTGTCGTCATCGCAACGACGTCGCACAAAACTGTCCGATTCCAGCGTGCCTGCCGGCCGCACACAGCTGTGAATCCTGAAACTTTCAGAAGAGCGGGTTCTCTCAGTCGAGGTGATCGACTGATCTCAGTCAAACACCTCGTTGCACAACCTGACGTCTCTGTTGGTGGTGCTGAAACATTCGTCCACAAGTTGGGGTACTCAAAGGCGTGTGACGTCTGAGTTCCTCGCCGCCTAGCAGAACACCATATGGAGCAACGAAGGACCATCTGTGCGGAATCGGTTGCGCTTCACGAGGCTGATATTGCCAATTCTTTGTCGAACATCACCGAGGGCGATGAAACCTCTCCTCCGAGAAAAATTTCAAAGTCACACCAGTTAAGCCATGGCGACGGTGGTCTGGGTCTCTGAGGAGTTATTCTGATTGACATCCTCTCTCTCGTGCGCAACGATCAACTCTGAAGTGTATTGTGCTACCCTCAGGAAATTGAAGTAATGACTTCAGGGGTTTGTACCATAAAATTGCAAACGAACTTCTCTTTCACACAAGTCTGCGCACCTGAGAGGAGCTCACTAAACTTCATTGGACTGTTCTTCCTCAAGTACCCTAAAGCTCGTATCTTTGACCTTCCGACTTCCACCTGTTTGGCCCAATAAGGGATGCACTCCGTGGGAAGCAGTACATGGATGATGGTGAGGTTGTTGATGTAGCAAGATGTTGGCTCCGACTTCGACCAGCCGAGTGCTATCATGCAGGTATGCAGGCCCTCCCGGTAAAGTGGCGTAAGGCCGTGCTGCCCACGGAGGCTACGAGGGTTGCCCAGTAAATAATGCCCCATATTTTTTTTCTCCAGAAGTATTTATTCCACAACAATCAAATTTACATATGTGAAAGACTGATGTTTTGTCTACTTGCTTTATTTTTCCACATAATCTCCTTCAAGTTCGACGGCCTTTTTCCAGAGAGACACAAGAGCGTGTATTCCCTGCCGGTAAAAATCTTTACTCTGCCTACGGAGCCAGGTTGTCACTTCGTGAATCACTTCTTCGTCATCGGCAAAACGTCTTCCACGAATGAAATTCTTCATTGGCCCAAACAAGTGAAAGTCTGAAGGAGCCAAATCGGGGCTGTAGGGTGGATGGGGTAACACTATCCAACCCAGTTTCGCGATGTGTTCACAAGTCCTCAAACTTGTGTGAGGACGAGCGTTATCATGCTGAATCAAAACATCCTGTGGGTTAACATGACGCCCAAGGCGCCGGAAGCGCTGCTTAAGTTTGTCTAATGTTTTGACATAAGCCTCTGAATTAATGGTACTGCCTTTTGGCATCACATCAATGAGAATTACGCCCTCGCAATCCCAAAACACAGTCATCATGACTTTTCCGGCTGAAGGAACTGTTTTGAATATTTTCTTCTGTGAAGAATAAGCATGACGCCATTCCATCGATTGTCTTTTTGTTTCGGGCTCAAAATGATGCACCCAAGTTTCATCACCTGTCACAATCCGTGACAAAAAGGCCTCCCCGTCAACGTGAAAGCGTCGCAACAAATCGAAAGAAATGTCTTTTCTTTGGGATTTGTGATCGACAGTAAGACACCGAGGAACCCATCTTGCACACACTTTTGAGTATCCAAGCTGATTGATAATCACATCCACACTTCTTTTGCTTACTGACAACTCCAGTGCCAATTGTCGAGTCGTAATTCGTCGAGCCCGTCGAATGAGAACATCAGCCCGCTGCAACATGTCAGGCGTGACAGCCGTGGGAGGCCTTCCCGACCGCGGCAAATCTCGGAGCTCCGCAGCACCGCCCTCTGATGCTTTCACCCTCTGTGCCCAGCGACCAACAGTACTCCTATCGACTGCAGATGTTCCGTAGACGTTGCACAAGCGTTTATGAATATTGCCCACGGTTTCTTCCTCTGCTACGAGAAATTCAATCACTGCACGTTGTTTCTGACGGATGTCACTTGCAGACGCCATTTTAGAACATTCCTACACCACCGCTCTCTGTCGGAGGAAATTTAAACTTTGCGTACACACGCGGGAAACTTCAAATAACTCGCACCTAAAGTGTCACATTTCTAATATTTTTTATTTCGGAGAAAAAAAATATGGGGCATTATTTACTGGGCAACCCTCGTATGTTGAAAAATAGGGCTTTGTAGCTAAAAGAATGGGAATAATATGATGTATTGGAATACTGAATAAAACCAACCTGTTTCCAGGAAAAAAATTGTTGCCTAACTTAATGAAAGTCCCTCCTAATTTCAAATAATCAGAGACGAACACTTTGTAGAGTGAGAACACACACAAAGATAGAAAGAAATGAAATTATCAGAAACGAAGTTTAGAAGAATTTATTCCATTTCTTATAATTCAGCATCTTAGAAGATGATGGTGGCGCAGACATACACGAAAGCTGCAATTATTCGACAAGCATAGGTTAATAGGAAGAATTGTAGTAGGTGTGAAGAAGCCAAATAAAAATAAATCTCGGGTGAACCAAGTGAGAAGAAGGCACGAGTCTGAAGGAAACCGTACTAGCAATTTGTCAGAATACGCTGCATTAAATTATTCGGAAATTTGTTGTAGAGAATATGAGAAAGTAAGATAAATTTGTTAAGAGGAACAGTTAAGAAGAAAAGAAAACAGGGACTTACTTTGTGGACGCATCACACTTTGTCAATTAAGAAGGCAAGTAGCACAATATCTAACTATATACAGTAATTTTAAGAAGCATTTGAACATTTCTTTGCATGCCCATCTTTCACTTCGAAAGTTCAAGTGATCGGAGACTAAATAAAATTCCTTTCTTCCTCGCGTATTTAATTCATATTTTGTATCATCAGTCATCGATAAAATAAAAGAAAATACGGTTGTTTAGCTGTACATATTTTCTTACGAGGCGTGTAGTGTTTACTGGCTGCAAATTTAGGAAACAATATAATTTACAATTACTCCGATACGGTTTGTCACTCTCTTTTTTGTTTCCTGATTTTTTCATGCGTCCCTTAGCTCTTGCGTAAGCACTATATAAACACCATATACATTTCCAGTTGACTGTACGTCACCCTTACACTCTTTTGAGTGTCAGCTAGTTCTGTAATTTTTCTCCGACTGCAGCCAGTCGGAAGGAACATATTTGTCGGAGACCTGCTTGGCCGCGGTTCTGCGTCCAAGCAGTGGAACCCGGCAGGACTGTGGGGTGGCCAGCATCGAAGCGGAAATTAGACGTGGAGCTACCAGATGGCCAATTTCCTATGCGTGCGGCAGCTTTCCCGCCTGGCTGGCCACGTAATGCTCTGTAAGCTACTGAACAGAAAGTTCCGTCTCACATTTGGGCACGCTCTTATGCATGTTCGACTCTTTTGACCCTAACAAAAGAAAAAGTAGATATTTTTTGTATATATACAAGGGGTGGACAAAAAATATGCAAACACCAAAAGCACAACATATTACCATATCTAATACGGTGTGGTAAACCCGTTGGCATTCAAAACAGCTTCCAGTCACCTCGGACTGGATAAATAAATGACCTGTATTGTCTTCATGGGAACCACAGAATTCAAAAAAATGGTTCAAATGGCTCTGAGCACTATGGGACTCAACTGCTGAGGTTATTAGTCCCCTAGAACTTAGAACTAGTTAAACTTAACTAACCTAAGGACATCACAAACATCCATGCCCGAGGCAGGATTCGAACCTGCGACCGTAGCAGTCTTGCGGTTCCAGACTGCAGCGCCTTTAACCGCACGGCCACTTCGGCCGGCCACAGAATTCAAAAATGGTTCAAATGGCTCTAAGCATTATGGGACTTAACATCTGAGGTCATCAGTCCCGCCGGCCGCGATGGTCTAGTGGTTCTAGGCGCTCAGTCCGGAACCGCGGGACTGCTACGGTCGCAGGTTCGAATCCTGCCTCGGGCATGGATGTGTGTGATGTCCTTAGGTTAGTTAGGTTTAAGTAGTTCTAAGTTCTAGGGGACTGATGACCACAGATGTTAAGTCCCATAGTGCTCAGAGCCATTTGAACCATTTCATCAGTCCCCTAAACGTAGAACTACTTAAACCTAACTAACCTAACGACATCATACACAACCAAGCCCGAGGCAGGATACGAACCTGCTACCGTGGCAGCAGCGCGGTTCCGGACGGAAGCGCCTAGAGGCGCTCGGCCACCGCGGCTGGCTCACAGCAGTCTTCTTAGAAAGTAGTGGCAAGTTCAGCTAACGACGATGCAGGGGGATAAAAATCACGCATCCTTCTTTCCAAAGTAGACCACAAAGGCTCAATAATATTGAGATCTTGAGACTGCGGTCACCAGAGGAGATGAGGCAGTTCATCCAGATGGTCACAAAACCGGCCCTGGAGGACACGAGCTGTGTGAACAGGGGCACTGGCGTCACTGAAAGTAGCATTACCATTGGGTGATAAATACTGCATGTTGAGGTGGATCCGATCAACCAAAACAGTGAGACCTTGAGGAGTAATGCAATACCACGATATGGCTGCCCGAGTCATCACCAAGCTGTTGCTAACTTCCACTCTCGACAGTAAGCAATCTGCATAGAAGACTTGGGACGGCGTACGCCAGACGTAAACCTGGCCAGAAGTTAAAAACTTCTTTTCATTGTTCTATAGTGCAGGTTTTAAGGCTCTGGCACCGCGTTTTCCTATTACTGACATCTGCATCACTGATGAGTAGTTTTTAAATTCCAGCTTGCCCTGTAATTCCCTGGTTATGGAACTACTTTCGTGTTGTTTTGACATGGCTCGTGAATGCAGCATTCGGTTCTGCTGTGACTTTTGCACCTGTTGTCTTCTTATTTTTCTTCACAATTCTCTGCAGTGGCCGTACGTCAAGATCACGCAACACACACTTTCGTCTGCATTGTGACTTATCAGATTATATTTTTCCGCTTTCCCTGCATGCGGTATAAATCTTCGATACGGTGCCTTTTGAAAGGCCAAACACTTGGACTACGTTGGTTACGAAAGCAGCCACCATACGAACCTCAACAATCTGCTCACGTTTGAAGTCACTCAGCTCCGACATAATACATCCACAACTACACAGAACAGTTTTGACTACGATTTAGACTTGCAAAGTGTTGAGGACATTCCACAGGTGCTTTTTGAGGTAAAATACAACAGTGCGCCTCGCAGATTTGGACCTAGCATATCCCTTTATATTCATGCATGCATTTATCGCTGTGTTTACATATTTTTTGCCAACCCCTGTCTACGTACGGTATATATCAACCATCAGCCGGAGGTTGGAGGAGGGATGTTGTCTTTATGGCGTTGCTGTTCTACGAACTACTGTATCACATTGCCAATGTAAGCTGCTTCTGTAATTTACTATGGCAAAAATCAGGTATATCAGCAGAGAAACCGTTAAACTGAAAAGCGAGGTGAAGGATAGGATCATAGAATATGGGCGCTTAACGTGGTACTTACAGTGGTAAGGCCTGACGTGTTGGCCCATGTTTTAGGGGCACGTTAAGTGTGAGAAAATGATGCTGCTTCCTTGCTGATACAAATATTAGCTAAGATAAAATAATTTAAATCATCCTATTTTCCGCTTTTAGCTCTAATTGTTCTTATTGTGCTGTTGTCAACATAAAATTCGATGCTATTTTATGGCGTAGAAACAGATTGAAAATAACAACGCCTTTGTAGGGCTGTGTCCTGCTTGATAGTAATAGAGGCAACGGCTATTCTCAATGATACGTGTAACACGATACATAAACTTGTGTTGTTCACATACACCTTGAAACGTAACTGTGGTCAGCGTGAGCAGGGATAACAATAAAATGTGTCAGAGTAGTGGAAAAGACGTCATTCAAAGAACTTACATGGGCTATGGGCTTGTACTACAAGACGTTACAGAAAACCGGTGGAAGGTTCGGTGAAAATATAAGCTGATATCATGACGTGACTGGAGAAACTCTTAAATAGATTTTTTTTGAAGAGTATGCAAACAGGATGTAAGAATTGATGTCAAGATTAGAGCAACAGATTCTGAAAATGCAGTAAATGTTTCTCAGAACTTAAAGCTGGAAATGAATGTCACTGGCAGGATAGTCAATAGTCACACTCGAACTAAGAAATAAGATGTGCAAATCTGTCTCTTCATGTATACGTCATACAAGTAAAGCAAAGTGGATCAATCAACACAAGGACAGAATGAGACAACGGATAACGTGAAAACTCGATTGATATTGATGAGTATGGAATAAATCTCCTTGTTCATACGGAAGGCAAGGCGTGCAATCACACGAAAAGTACAGGCTCATAGATCTCTAACATACAATGGGACATACGAACAGCACTTCGGAGGCAAACCATATACTCATGATTGCCTCTAATAAAGCGCATTGTGGCTAACAGTCTGGCAGAAGTGCAATGAGGTAGAGGTCTTTTTTTATTTTAATTTTTTTATTCTTTTGTAGTATAGGGTACTATCTTAAGCTGACTCAGAAGGCAGACAAAACACTGTGTATTTCCTGGGTTAATTCACTGTGATTGTACTCAAAGTTTGGACGCAAAACTGATTATCCGTTACACTGCTTCTCCGATAAAGGTAAAGTTGGGGAATAATGAAAAAGGAAATTCACATCATATGTATCAAATGTAAAGTAACAGTATCCTAGTATTAGTCTAGTCATTGATGTTCAGAAAGTGCAGCTGGTCGCATTTACTCCTGTGACACTACAAAGCAATATATCACACTGTGAAACAACACAACTTTAGAATTATTGCATTCGATTCCTTTTTACACATTCGATTTTTTCATCATTTCTTTGTTATATATGGTCAGCTATAATATACTGTAAATTTTACTAAAGAAAATGTGGGAAATGAATTTAGTATAAAGTATTAAACCAGGGACTCCTAAGACACAACTTGGCAAACAAATGGTAATGAGATGGGGAGCTATTAATATCAATGGGGGCTACTCTGGGAAGAAGGTAGAGCTGGCAGAGGCTGCAAGTAAGATGGGGCTGGACGTTTTAGCTGTTAGTGACATTCGGATAAGGGGTGAGAAAGAAGAGGAAGTGGGAGAATACAAGGTCTACCTGTCAGGAGTCAAAGCAGGAATAGCACAATGGGGTGTAGGGCTTTACATCAGGAAAGAAATGGAACCCAGCGTAGTTGCAATAAGGTATGTAAACGAACGGCTGATGTGGATAGATTTGGTAGTGTCTAGCAAGAAAATTAGGATTGTATCAGTATATTCGCATTGTGAAGGGACAGATCAAGATAAGATGGATAGTTTTTATGAGGCACTTGGTGATGTTAGAGTGAAGGACAAGGACAGTGTTCTGCTCATGGGTGATTTTAACGCCAGGATTGGAAATCGAACAGAAGGGTATGAAAAGGTTATGGGTAAATTTGTAGAGGATATGGAGGCCAACAGGAACGGGAAACAACTCTTGGATTTCTGTGCCAGTATGGGCTTAGTAATCACAAACTCCTTTTTTAAACATAAGAACATTCACCGGTATACTTGGGAAGGCAGGGGAACCAGATCTGTCATTGACTATATAATAACAGATCAGGAATTCAGGAAGGCTCTGAGGGACACACGTGTATTCAGGGGATTCTTTGATGACACTGATCATTATTTAATCTGCAGTGAAATTGGGATTGTGAGGCCGAAAGTGCAGGAGGTCAGGTCCATATGTAGGAGGATAAGAGTGGAGAAACTTCAGGATAAGGAAATCAGGCACAAGTACATAACAGCGATCTCAGAAAGGTACCAGTTAGTTGAATGTAGTCAATTACAGTCATTGGAAAAGGAATGGACAAGGTACAGGGACGCAGTACTAGAAGTGGCTAAAGAATGTCTTGGAACAGTAGTGTGTAAAATTAGGATGAAGCAAACAGCTTGGTGGAATGACACAGTCAAGGCAGCCTGTAAAAGGAAAAAGAAGGCGTATCAAAAATGGCTACATACTAGAACTCAGGTAGACAGAGAAAGTTATGTTGAAGAAAGAAACAAAGCCAAACAGATAATTACAGCATCCAAGAAGAAATCTTGGGAAGACTTTGGAAACAGGTTGGAGACTATGGGTCAGGCTGCTGGAAAACCATTCTGGAGTGTAATTAGCAGTCTTCGAAAGGGAGGAAATGACAAGTATTTTGGACAGGTCAGGAAAACTGCTGGTGAATCCTGTGGATGCCTTTGGCAGATGGAGGGAATATTTTGATGAGTTACTCAGTGTAGGTGAAAATACGAACAGTAATGTTTCAGATTTCGAGGTAGAATGGGATAGGAATGATGATGGAAATAGGATCACATTTGAGGTAGTGGAGAAAATGGTCAATAGATTGCAGTGCAATAAAGCAGCTGGGGTGGATGAAATTAAGTCGGAACTCATCAAATACAGTGGAATGTCAGATCTTAAATGGCTACACAGGATAATTGAACTGGCCTGGGAGTCGGGACTGGTTCCATCAGACTGGACAAAAGCAGTAATCACACCAACCTTTAAACATGGAAACAGAAAAGATTGTAACAACTACAGAGGTATCTCTTTAATCAGCGTTCTGGGTAAAATCTTCTCAGGTATTGTTGAAAGGAATGTGCGAGTATTAGTTGAGGACCAATTGGATGAAAATCAGTGTGGGTTTAGGCCTCTTAGAGGTTGTCAGGACCAGATCTTTAGCTTACGGCAAATAATGGAGAAGTGTTATGAGTGGAACAGGGAATTGTATCTATGCTTTATAGATCTAGAAAAGGCATATGACCGGGTTCCTAGGAGGAAGTTATTGTCTGTTCTACGAGATTATGGAATAGGAGGCAAACTTTTGCAAGCAATTAAAGGTCTTTACATGGGTAGTCAGGCAGCAGTTAGAGTTGACAGTAAATTGAGTTCATGGTTCAGAGTAGTTTCAGGGGTAAGACAAGGCTATAACCTGCCTCCACTGTTGTTCATATTATTTATGGATCATATGTTGAAAACAGTAGACTGGCTGGGTGAGATTAAGATATGTGAACACAAAATAAGCAATCTTGCATATGCGGATGGCTTGGTTGTGATGGCAGATTCGATTGAAAGTTTGCAAAGTAATATTTCAGAGCTAGATCAGCAATGTAAGGACTATGGTATGAAGATTAGCATCTCCAAAACGAAAGTAATGTCAGTGGGAAAGAAATATAAACGGACTGAGTGCCAAATAGGAGGAACAAAGTTAGAACAGGTGGACGGTTTCAAGTACTTAGGATGCATATTCTCACAGGATGGCAACATAGTGAAAGAACTGGAAGCGAGGTGTACCAAAGCTAATGCAGTGAGCGCTCAGCTACGATCTACTCTCTTCTGCAAGAAGGAAGTCAGTACCAAGGCTAAGTTATCTGTGCACCGTTCAATCTTTCGACCAACTTTGTTGTATGGGAGCGAAAGCTGGGTGGATTCAGGTTACCTTATCAACAAGGTTGAGGTTACGGATATGAAAGTAGCTAGGATGATTGCAGGTACTAGTAGATGGGAACAACGGCAGGAGGGTGTCCACAATGAGGAAATAAAAAATAACTGGGAATTAAGTCTATAGACGTAGCAGTCAGGGCGAACAGGCTTAGGTGGTGGGGTCATGTTACACGCATGGGAGAAGCAAGGTTACCCAAGAGACTCATGGGTTCAGCAGTAGAGGGTAGGAGGAGTCGGGGCAGACCAAGGAGAAGGTACCTGGATTCGGTTAAGAATGATTTTGAAGTAATGGGTTTAACATTAGAAGAGGCACCAATGTTAGCACTGAATAGGGGATCATGGAGGAATTTTATAAGGGGGGCTATGCTCCAGACTGAACGCTGAAAGGCATAATCAGTCTTAAATGATGATGATGATGATGATGATGATGTATTAATAACCGATTTTGTAACTGTTTACAGCAGGGAATTTGTTTAGCACGCTGACAACTTTCAGAACTGTTTCATTCTTCCATATAACCTAAGCTGCAGACTTATTGTAAAGATGTTTCTACACCGAACAATCGATCACTGCTGGTATCTCAGGCTTTCACGAAGTTATAAGGGGTATGCAAGATGAAACACTTGGCGAACTGTAGCGCTAGCCAGTGGGAGGGGCGTGTTTTGCTGGGAATTGAATGTTTATTTTATTTATTTTTATTAACTTGACCTGATATGATTGGGGCTATCAAACCCTCTCTTACATCGGACGAGGGTTTCACTCGTACAGTACCTTTTTTACATTATAGTTTTCTAAACAATAACAATTTTAACAACAGACTCTGAAAATTAAAATGATTTGAATGTCTGAAGTGGCACTTTGAGTAAAGAACACTGACTATGAACTAATAAAGTTAATGCAGGCAGTAGATGTACTACTGCAGCTGCTGCTACTAATAGTGATAGTAATAATAATAATAATAATAAGAATAGTAATAATAGGAATAGGTAATACAAATATTAAAGAAGAACTAAAAGAAAAATATAGACAAAGACTATCAAAAATACTGAAAACAGAATTGACAGCAAGAAACAAGACAAAAGCTATAAGTACTTATGCTATACCAATATTGACCTACTCATTTGGAGTAGCGAAATGGAGTAACACAGACCGAGAAGCACTCAATACACTTACACGATCACAATGCCACAAATATAGAATACATCACATACATTCAGCAACTGAAAGATTCACATTAAGCAGAAAGGAAGGAGGAAGGGGATTTATCGACATAAAAAACCTACATTATGGACAGGTAGACAATTTAAGAAAATTCTTTATAGAACGAGCAGAAACTAGCAAAATACACAAAGCAATCACTCATATAAATACATCGGCTACACCACTGCAATTTCATAACCACTTCTACAACCATTTAGATCACGTAACATCAACAGATACGAAGAAAGTAAATTGGAAAAAGAAAACACTACATGGCAAGCACCCGTATCATCTAACACAGCCACACATCGATCAAGACGCATCCAACACATGGCTAAGAAAAGGCAATATATACAGTGAGACGGAAGGATTCATGATTGCAATACAGGATCAAACAATAAACACCAGATATTACAGCAAGAATATTATTAAAGATCCCAATACGACAACAGATAAATGCAGAATTTGCAAACAACAAATAGAAACAGTAGATCACATCACAAGTGGATGTACAATACTAGCAAATACAGAATACCCCAGAAGACATGACAATGTAGCAAAAATAATATATCAACAGCTTGCCTTACAACATAAACTTATAAAACAACATGTTCCCACATACTAGTATGCACCACAAAATGTACTGGAGAACGATAAATACAAATTATACTGGAACAGAACCATTATAACAGATAAAACAACACCACATAACAAACCTGACATCATACTCACCAATAAAAAGAAGAAATTAACACAACTAATCGAAATATACATACGCAATACAACAAATATACAAAAGAAAACAGGAGAAAAAATTGAAAAATACATCCAACTGGCTGAGGAAGTCAAGGACATGTGGCATCAGGATAAAGTTGACATTATACCAATTATACTATCAACTACAGGAGTCATACCACACAATATCCACCAGTACATCAATGCAATACAGCTACATCCAAACTTATATATACAACTACAGAAATATGTAATTATTGACACTTGTTCAATTACCCGAAAGTTCCTAAATGCAATGTAACATATACCGTACAGTTAAAAGGAATTCACGCTTGATCAAGGTCCGCGTCACCTTCCATTTTTAACCAGACATAACGTCTGGGACAAGAAAGAAATAATAATAAGAAAGCCAAAAATAACAATAATGATAGTGGTAAATACAAAAAGAGTTTATAAGTTTACAAGATAGATATTGTCTGATATAGCGAGTTCTGGGGAAGGGATGAGCTAAGAATACTGGGAGTTGAGGAAGATCTGGTTGAAATGAAGGATGTACGGGGTGTTCAAAAAGTCTTTCCGCAGTGTCGTATGATTGTTAGCCGCGCGTGCCGTATGCCGCAGTGAATATACCGAAATGAAACTCAGTGAAATACGAGTTATTAATTTACTGAATATTCATTTTTACTTATAAATTTTCACATTAAAAGTTGAACGTGTTCTCCCTGTTGTTGAATACACAGTTCAATTCGTCTAATCCTGTTTCGAAACACAAGCTATAACATTTCTTCTGTAACAGAAGCAGTGAAAGTGGATATTGCAGTTTTCAATTCATCGATTGATATTGGACTGTTTTTATAGGCAGTTGCTTTCGTTGCACCCCAGAAGAAAAAGACAGGTGGTGTTAGGTCAGGCTATCGTGGATGCCAAAGTCCCTGTGAAATTATGCGATCACCAAAAACATCAGCAAGCAGTGACATTGAAACGCGAGCTGTATGCGCGGTTTCACCATCTTGTTGAAAATAACCGTTCACATTTCACTTAACGCAAGTTCTCCTATGAGTGGGTACAGAATATCACTGCAGTATCGTTGTGCGTTTATTGTTTCGTTGAAAAATATGGGACCCACAATCCGACTTCTAGAAATTCCTATTTTCACAGAATGAAGTGGTTCCTCATGAATACACAATGGATTTGCAGTACGCCACATACGAGAATTTTGCGAGTTGATGTACCAGGATAAATGAAACCACGCCTCATTAGTGAAAAACGTTTCATTAAGAACATCCCTTCCATTTTGTTGAACGAAGTTTTTGAACCATTGACAATAATGCAGTAGCCTCTTGCCATGATCAGTATTTTTCAGTTCTTGCACGACTGTCACTTTGTATGAGAAAAGTTCTAATTTTTTCCTTACAGCTGTGTGGGCAGTCCCGACACTAACATACATTTTTTGGGCAAGTTTTCTTACTGACTTGTTCGGACTCATGAACATTTTATCGGAAATATCGAGTAGTTTACCCCCTGACAAAACGCTAGGACGACCACTTCTCGGTGCATCTGTCACTGCACCCGTACTTAGAAATTTGTTAATCAAATCTCGCACAGTATCGCGATGTGGGAGTGTTGTCTCCGGGAAAACTGAATTAAATGTTTGACGAACTGAAACTATGTATTTACAGCCAGCTTTGAACACTTGTTCGACTAAAAACACACGTTGTTCAATGTTTAGCATTTTATCAGTGACTAAAACGAAACAAACGAACAAAGGAACTAAACTTAAACGTTGACATCAACACGGAACGACACACACCAACGATACTACTGACACTGGCTGAGATAAACGAAACAGTGGGATGTTGAGAGAGTCCACGTGAAAGGAAGTAACCCAGGCAGGCAATCAATCATACGGCACTGCGGAGAGACTTTTTGAACATCCCGTACAAGGATAACGAGTGCTTGCAGGGACAATGGTAAACCTTATTGCTGCTTTAGCAGATATGTCATTAACTGCCTTCAGAATGGGGAGATGTTCTTCAGTTCTCTACTACTCGTATAATGCCTGAAGTTATTCCTAAGTTAGGTTCCTGCTATTGAGAAGGACACCGTGAAAGTAGCTGAACGATGGAGTGGGATACAAAGGATTTTGCTCTGATGAGAACGAATGTATCTGCCATTCTGGCCGGAAAAGCATATTAAGGACGAGGAGGAACTTGGGGGACAGTGTTCGTTGAGAAGCGGGTAATAAACAGAGGGTATGAAAATCTCTGCTCTTGTCTGTACACAGCCAGGATAACTGCGCGTATGACTGTGAAATATGATCAGATATTCGAACATCACAGATATAACGAACACAGACATTCATAACTAGTTCCAGGTGCTGTGAACTTTTCTGAGGAAGGTCTTGCAAGGTAGCCCTGCTGCGATAACTAATAGAAAATACAACTGTTCCTACTAGGTTCTTTCTCAGGTGATGTAGGGCTTGGTGACATGCTGATGCGTTCTTGCACATTGCAGTTTGCCGCTCAGTCCAATTTAGATGTTCATATTTTATCACTGCTAGACTCATTTCTAAGGGAGAAAATTTGATACTTGTGTCATGTAGGCTTAAAGATGGTAGATATTTAAGATATTTGGGGCTAATGAGCCTAGAATGACCAACCAGTTCCATTGGTGTTTTGAATCAATTGAGCTTAAGCCTCCTATCCTGTACCCATCTTGATAGTGCACACAGATCGGTATTCAGATTACCTATAGCTATTTTCAGGTTTATTGGTTTTGCATTTAGATGCAACTGGAGGTCATCAGTGTACATGTGGTATTTACTGCAGGACAAATCTTATGGTACATAATTTACGTACACCGAAAAGAGTACAGCACCTAATACCGAAACGACACAGAGCAACTGTAGTCTGTCTGCGTCTTCTTGTCGGCACGTTCTGGATGCAACGACCCTGCGCTGGATGATTAAACGTATTGCACAGGCTGCTGTCACCTTGCTACTGCCATTTCTTCGACAGGAAGATGACACACTTTTTCAGCAGGTCAACTCACGACGTCTTGCTGCGACGCAACGAGAGTTTCTGGGTGTGCGGCAACTACCCTGGCTAGCAAGGCCGCCAGACCTCTCGCCAGTGTATGGAAAAGGATGAAGTGGGAACTTACTCGTTCTTGGAACCTGCAAGAAAAAGGGTCGAACTGCAACAAAAGACGGAAGATACTTGGGACAATCTATAGTATGGTGTCATTCCGCAGCTTTATGATCATTTGCGTGTGAGAAAACACACCTGCTCTGCCAGAAGACGGGTGTACACGGGGTATTGATGCGACTGTCTGGCCCCCTTTACTGTGACATGTGTGTTTCATGTGGTCTGTATTTGTTACCGTATACTACTACAATGATGAACTACCAGTCTCCTCACTTGTCAATAAAATGACTTTGCCCTCGAGGGTGTTGCATTTTTTTTTCTGGCACTGTATATACGTGTATGACATCTCTTTTTTTACCAGAACTGATCTGTTTTTTCCAATACTGCAGTCAGATTTTGTGTAGCTCTAATAGTTTTGAAATTAACGGAAAAATTTACAAAATAATAAACAATTAATTGAAAATGACAATCATATAAGTCTTATAAAATAAATGTTATTGGTGATGAGCATGTGTTTATTTTAATCAGATGTTCAGTTAAAATGTCCCCCACAGATTAATTACTTAAATAACTTTAACTAGCTCAGTAAATGTGTGTAAATGAACGCTGCTATATAGATCGATCTCTTTTGTGCAATTAAATTTACAAATGTTATAAATTGTAACTTCTTTCACACATTATCTACATAGTAAATCTATAAATGCACAGATTATCCCTTCTCTCCTCTTTGAAACGATGTATCATGCTATTTTTAAATAATAACAACAGTTTGCACCGTACGTGCACAAATGTTTACAAAGCCAGTATCTCTTTGTGGCTACCTCTGGGCGAACATGACGTAACATCCTAGTAGCGTGCAAGAGTTGTACATGACTCCAGCGACGCCTTTCCACTGTCACCAGGCCCTCCATCCAGCCATCAGTGTTGTTCTAGCCACCGCACCATTGCACTTGAAATTCCACAGCCGCTCTCAGCCAAAACCATCACTTTTACTCAGTTTGTTGTATGTCGTCTCTCACACACGTAGCTTTACAGATTTTCTGGCTTCAGGAGGTATACCTGTCTCAGTGAGCCAGTATTACACTACTGGCCATTAAAATTGCTTCACCAAGAAGAAATGCAAATGATAAATGGGTATTCATTGGACAAATATTATATTCTAGAATTGACATGTGATTTCATTTTCACGCAATTTGGGTTCATAGATCCTGAGAAATCAGTACCTAGAACAACCACCTCTGGCCGTAGTAACGGTCTTGATACGCCTGGGCATTGAGTCAAACAGAGCTTGGATGGCGTGTACACGTACAGCTGCCCATGCAGCTTGAACACGATACCACAGTTCATCAAGAGTAGTGACTGGCGTATTGTGACGAGCCAGTTGCTCGTCCACCATTAACCAGACTTTTTCAATTGGTGAGAGATCTGGAGAATGTGCTGACCAGGGCAGCAGTCGAACATTTTCTGTATCCAGAAAGGCCCGTACAGGACCTGCAACCTGCTGTCGTGCATTATCCTGCTGAAATGTAAGGTTTCGCAGGGACCGAATCAAGGGTAGAGTCACGGGTCGTAACACATCTGAAATGTAACGTCCACTGTTCAAAGTGCCGTCAATGCGAATAAGAGATGACCGAGACGTGTATCCAATGGTACCCCATACCATCACGCCGGGTGATACCCCAGTATGGCGATGAGAGAATACAAGCTTCCAATGTGCGTTCACCGCGATGTCACCAAACACGGATGCGGCCATCATGATGCTGTAAACAGAAACTGGATTCATCCGAAAAAATGACGTTTTGCCATTCGTGCACCCAGGATCGTCGTTTAGTACACCATCGCAGGCGCTCCTGTCTGTGATGCAGCGTCAAGGGTAACCGCAGCGATGGTCTCCGAGCTGATAGTCCTTGCTGCTTCAAGCCTCGTCGAGCCGTTCCTGCAGATGGTTGTTGTCTTACAAACGTCCCCATCTGTTGAGTCAGGGATCCGTCACAGCCATGCGGATAAGGTGCCTGTCATCTCGAATGCTAGTGATACGAGGCCGATCGGATCCAGCACGGCCTTCAGTATTACCCTTCTGAACCCACCGATTCCATATTCTGCTAACAGTCATTGGATCTCGACCAACGCGAGGAGCAATGTCGCAATACGATAAACCGCAATCGCGATAGGCTTCAATCCGACCTTTATCAAAGTCGGAAACGTCATGATACGCATTTCTGCTCCTTAAACGAGGAATGACAACAACGTTTCACCAGGCAACGCCGGTCAACTGCTGTTTGTGTATTAGAAATCGGTTGGAAACTTTCCTCATGTCAGCACGTTGTAGATGTCGCCACCGGCGCCAACCTTGTGTGAATGCTCTGAAAAGCAAATCATTGTACTCCCTGTCGGTTAAATTTCGCGTCTGTAGCACGTCATCTTCGTGGTGTAGCAATTTTAATGCAGTATTGTATTAAGAGCATATTCGTTTCCGAAATTTGCAATCAACGCTCACTTCAGCCATTTCATTGTATGCTGTTCAGATCATAAGGTAACTCATCATCTGGAGAAGCAGAGAGAGTTGGTGGTACATAATCACATTATGACGTGATTGCTATATACATATTTAGAATTCAGATTTCAAATTACGAAATATTAGATAAGCATATCGAGCCAAGCATGCTCACTGCACATAGCTTACCTGAAGGTAGGTTACTTACATGGTCTTCAAACCAGATTATAATATAATCATTCGTTGCACGAAGTGAGTTGCACCTACCGTTCAATGTGTTTTGTTTCTTTTAAGGTCACAGTCAGGTAGCATTATAGTATAATTTCTTGGGTCTAAACTTTATGTAATGTGACATTATTGTCATAGATGGCTGTATAGTATCAGTTCATTCTTCGACCATCATTTTGCGGTTATATTTGTGGGCACTGAATGTGTGTACAAATGAGAGGAAGCTTCGCGCCCTCCAAGCCTTTGCCGGCAGAGAGCAGTTTGTGAATCTGATAAAGTGAAGGCACGATTTTCTGTAACCTTCACGGAAGGCGGTGTGTGTCCTGTTCGACTGCGTTTGTGTGAACATGGCCAGCACCTGCCCACGTGCCAGGCAGTAGACGCCATGCCCACCGTATCATACCCTCAAGATAATCTGAGCGTGATATTTTTGCCTTTGTGCGCTTACTGCAAAGACCAAGCAATTTCTGTGGCCCTCAGCTAGTACGGGAACTCCAGTTCCGTTTTGCTCCAAAAATTTGGTTTCTCCAATGGGATTGCATCATGTCACCTAGTGGCCAGTCAACGTAACACTTGTTCAACTCAGAGCCAACCTCATGACGGTAAAAGTGCGTCTTTTACGCAAAAAGTGGGACGTCTGCTGCACTTTCCCGGAGTTTTCGTAAATTTTATTACATTTCTCGTCCGTCACATAGGCAGTCGCTTAGGGTCGTCCCCTCCACGCTGAATTTTCGAAAGATGGGAAGCCGGACGGGAGGAAGCATATTTTTGGGCTTTTGGGGATGGACCGTTGGGGAGTCGGAAATTAACCACCATCCGGGCCTGTCTGGCACACTTTGCTGACCTTGAGGGGATATAAGTTTACGTAAGCAACTCGCTTTTCATAAGTTTCGGACACGCAACCGGAGTTACAGCTTAAGAGCTAAAAGACTCTTGCATAGTCAACTGCAGCTTTCAGTTGCAATAATGAGAGTGTACATATGTTTGTATAGTCAGCGCCTCTTGGATCTGTTCACTTGACGAGCTACAGAGTAAGCGTTCAAAATGTTCAAATGTGTGTGGAGTCCTAAGGGACCAGACTGCTGAGGTCATCGGTCCCTACACTTACACACTACTTAAACTAACTTACGCTAAGGACAACACACACACCCACGCTCGAGGGAGGACTCGAACGTCTGGCGGGAGGGGGCGCGCAATCCGCGACATGGGGCCTCAGAGTGCGTGGCCACTCCGCGCGGCAGTAAGTGTTCAGGTGGACGTAGTTCTGTAAGTAAGTGTCCCTCTTGATAAGTATGGAGGTGTGATTACACATGTCAATCACATCGCGATTACGGGCAGCATGGGGTTCACGCCTGAGCCTCAGGACGTGCGCTAGCAGCGCATGTCGGGTGTTTCAAGCGTCAACTTCGCGTCTCAATATCTCGGGATGTAATGGGAATATTGCGATGCAATCAACGCCATTGTGTATGTGCTTTGTCATGCTATGGATTGCTGAAGAAAAAATATAGGAGGTACATTTAAAAAAACATAAGTTTGTGTTAAAAAACACATATGCTTTCGTTTTAGAATGTTTCCAAATATGCACATTCATGGGCCCCAGCCCTACATTGATACCGGTGAAAATCGTTTTCCAGTAGCTGTTATTGTTCCAGAGATATTTTGGGTGGACAAGATAGCTGGGACACACTGTATAATCCGATGATGACCTGGTAATACACTGTCTGACAAAAAAGTGAGGCACTCAAAATGAATGGTCGGATGTCGATGTGACTTGTACATATACACACCATCAGCGGGCATGTAAATTAGTTCAGTCGTCTCTAGATCAGTTCTTTGTAACAGGTAGAACACCATCCAGAGTGTTGTTGGTGTTTAGTGTTGTTGCTAGGCCTGGTAGGGTATACACGGGCTTGAGGACGTCAAATGTTGAGTGATCACTGTGAAGGATACGGAAATGTCGCATACTCGTATGAGATAACGTTATTAAGATCTGACAGAATTTGAAATGGGCCTCATTGTGGGTCGCCTGTTGGACAGCTGGTCGAATCGTCCAATATCCACATTCGTGGGGCATTCGGATGTGACAGTGGCTCTGTGTTGGACAGCACGGGAACATGAGGGCAGGAATGCTCGTCCTCAAAGTTGCCGCTGACGACGGGTGACCAGCCAAAGGGTGGAACGCCGTACTGCGCACCAAACGCATCGTAACCCCTCCGCATCTGAGCCTTTCATCCAAGAACAAGTAATTGACTCACTGCAACCTTCTGTTTCATCCCACACCACTGGTGGACATTAGGGACAGCTGGACTACGGAATTATCGCTCCACATCTAGGCTGCTGTTTCAGTGCAGCACAAACGGCTGCATTTCCATTGGCGTTGTGACTGGAAAGATTGGACTGTTGATCAATGGCGTCGCATTGTGTTTAGCAATGAATCGCCATTCTGCACTACCTCGGTTGAGCGTTGTCGGCGATTGTGGCGACGACCTAGGCAGAGGTCCTGTCCTTCCAATCGTTTGGAGAGGTGTAGTTGGGTTACTCCTGGTGTGGTGTGGGGAGCCATCGGACACATCAGGTCACGGCTGGTAGTGACTGAACCAACTCTGATGGGACAGCAGGATGTCACAGGCAGCCTGTGTCCTCATGTGTTACCCGTAATGTGACAGCACAAAGCTCGTCCAGACGTGGAATGTGTCTATATGAACCGTCTGCGTGGCGTTGAGTTAATCCTGCCTCCTGATATGTCCCAGAGAGAACACATTCTGGGACAGACCGGCCGTCAACTCCGTCTCAGTGACAGTATACGTGAAATGAAGGACCAGTTACAACAGTTGAGGGACGGTTCGTCTCAGGAAAGGATACAGCGGTTTTATGACACCGTTTCCAACCGAATCAGTGCATACATCTGGGCCAGAGGAGTATAATGTTATACCGATAAGTGGGTTCTTTCTGTCAAGTTCTTTGTAAATTTGATTAGATTTTGTATTCACTGAAATAACTTTCATACCCTCTCAAACTGTGAATTTCATTTCGTTGCCTCCTCCTCTTAGAAGGGGAGGTGCTTCTATTTTTGTATTAGGCAGTGTAAGTGGAAACCTGTAATGATACCTTTTGAACTACCTGATGCTGAAATATACAACAAATTTTTTACATGACGGTCACTGTTTAACTAAGACAGTACCTGCTCTATATATAAAGTAAATGGTCTAGCATATTCTGCATTGAATGGTAACGGTCCATGACACTTTTTCGTTTCTGACGTTTCGTCCAGAGCTGCAGTGGACATCTTCAGGAGCTTTCCTCGTTCCGCCAAGTATTGCTGACTGACGAGTAGAATGTTCGATGTCTACGGCGCTTTTTATGTGGCAGACGTACGTTTCATAAGATAATTGTTTTCAGAATCGATGGGCCACCTACAGAGGTAATTTTCGTTCACTGAATGGGTCATAAGACCAAAGCGTGAATTGTGTTCCATAACTTTTAATGACATAAAACTTAAAAGACGGTAATGTACCAAAATGCTGCTATAACTGTTAACTGCTAGACGTTTTACATTAGCAATAGGTCTATTACGGCATTATCGCCTTTGCTAATGTAAAACGTCTAGCAATTAACAGTCATAGCAGCATTCAGGTGCATTACCGTCTTTTATTTTATTATGTCACTACAAGATATCTACTGTGCTGCGGGCCTAAGAGAAAATAAAAATAAACTGTTCCATAACTCCTCAACACATTGACGTCCGTGATATAGGCCTATAACTATCTGCATCTTTCGGACGCCCCATTTTAAAAACTAGAGAGAAATGCACTTCTTAATCTCTTGATATCCTCCCTTACTCCAGTGAGTTCTGATAAATTCTGCCAGATGTGTAGCGAGTTCTTTCGTGTAATCTATCTAGAATCGCACAAACATCTCATGAAGACTAGGTGATTTTCCCCTGTTGATCAGGGAGTTCCACAGTAAACAGTTGTAGCCTATAGTATTTTACATCGATGTCATGGATTCTTCGACAGAACAAATAGAACAAGACAACTGTTATTACAGTAATTCCAATTAATTGCAAAACATGCAAACCAAGTCAGTGTTAAAAATAAAAGTGGTTCAACGCTGTGAATCATTACGTAAGCCAGAATTTACGAATTAAATCGTGCGGAACACCACTGTCACGTCGTTAATGTTTAATACTTCTAATCCTTACGGCATATAACACCTTAAACAATCAGGTTGCCCTCCATGGGGTGGGTGCACGCAACGACTGTGGTTATATTGGGTTAGATAGAGCAGCAATCAGCCGTAGAATGAAGTTGCTTTAGTATGACGTTTATAGTCACAACGCAGATCAGATTTCGACCTGTGTCAGGTCATTATCAATGCTAAAACAAATACAAGAGTATATATTACAATGTGATTTACAAAAGTTATAAGTCCATCACATCGTTGTCTTTTAATGTGAACATTACATACCAGTGCGGAATTGTAGCAGTTTTTCGTGATCAAGTGAATGCTTACACAGTTCAACCATTACTGTCGTAAAATTATATGTTGGTTTCACAGTACACATCGGTTTCCTCTATGAGCTGCGCCTGAAGTTTACAGTTTTGACGACATTTTTTGTAACATTTATGTTGTATAGTAACTAAGTAGTAACATGAAATTATGATGAGTAAAACTATGTAAAATTACAATTCTTACTGTTTCTCATGTCTGTAGTGAGCTAGATGTTTAAAATTACTATAGCACGTAACAGTGGCAGTTTGCGCCTCATGGGCTAAAATTAATTATAAAACTGATATGGCTACGTAAAGTACGTTATAAGAAGTATTGTATATTTTGTCGTGTTGGGACCTGTCTTAACTTACTTAGTTGTTACTTGACAAAAGATATAACGTGAACTTTATTTACAAAATGCACTTTGTTGCCGCTAGTAGCGCTTGTAAGCATCATTTCAATATGTCGCACTTAGTGGCCGAGAAATAAGAACAGTATGATAATGCATGATCTTTTGAACACTTATTTTGAAAATGACAGTTTTACGTATTAATTGTTGCTAATAGTTACCCTCATGAGTTTGTGTGTTATTCTAATGCAATAAGTTATATAAATATAGTGTTATGAAAGTGGTACTCGTTTAGATCTTATGCAAGTGGCTGCTACATAATGATGTGATGTTGCGACTGACCTTTGAGAACCTCTGGGTCGAATTTTCCACTGCTTTCAAGCAGGCAGTTTTCATTACGACCTGATCATTGATCAGGTTACACTTAGCACTTCTTTGGTGGCAAAAGATCTCTATCTCCTCAAAAAGATCGAGGAGTCCACCCTTCTCGCCTCTATGTAGCAACCTTACATTTGACGTTAACATTGGCAATCTATGTTTAATTGACAATAAATGTGTAGCCAGACTTGATTTCTCTGCTGCGTCTTTTCTTTCTAGAGCAACATGTTCCTTAAACCTAGTTTCCAGTCTCCTCCCTGTCTGACCTACGTAACATGCTCCACAATCAGGACAATCAATTTTATAAACCCCAGATGAATCAAGTACATTTTTTACATCTACAGTATGTTGTAAGATACATCCTAAATTATTTGTTGTTCCAAAGACTACTTTCACTTTGTATCTTCTGAAAATAGATGCAATTCTCATGCTCATTTTCCTATAATAAGGCAAGGTGACAAATTTTGTACTTTCTTTTGGTATCAAGGTATTTATTTCATTACCATATTTTTTCTCTACATTCCTATAAATAGGTTTTATGATATCCATAACTGCTGCTGTGATGGAATGTTTATGGATGTATGAACTGTTTGAGTACTGGGCAGTGTGGTAATTGCACCATGAATCAGGTCCAGGAGGGCAAAGGTGGTGTCCTGGTTTTTCATCAGTTGACAGTCTCTGGAATAAGGTAGCCCATACTGCCTACTTCATTTTCAACAAATCCTCAGTATTATTTCTAATGGCTAGTCCATAATACTTCAGTAGTTCATCAATCATTTTGCCTGTCAGCCTGCCTCTTATGGTTTTACGATCAGAAAGTTTCTTGTCTTTGTTTCAACTTCCTCAACCTGATGCCCATCTTCTTCTGGACGTGACCAACACATTCCAGTTTTGTGATAAACTTCTCATCATATAAGTCTGAGCGGCTACTACACTGTTATACGCTTTTGAGTCTCTATCACCTAAGAATTAAGTGTAAAACACTATCCTTTCGTTTGCGATCGACTAAAAATTTCAATAGCTGCAAAGGCCCTCATACCGCCACTTGTTCCTTCATAATTTCTGTCACAGATATTCCCTAATTTACACTTACAACAGTGTTTGGTTAAAATCTGAAAATCTATTACCTTTCCAGTATCCACACTGGTCACCATAGCAACAGAATTCTTAGAACTGTAGCCGCACTTCTGCCAAGTGCCATTAAAAGCTCCTGATATGTCAATCATACATAATTTATTTCAACAGCTTCGTTTGCAGCACCCTTCATTGACTCACATGCAACAGATTCCACAGCAGCTCCAATAAATCCTGCATACTTGTCGATTTTACAAGGTGGATGTGGCATATTCATCATGCCACACATTGTTTCTGCTGCAGTGTGTCCTTTGCCAATAGCTCTCAATCCATAAAACCACCTAACATTTACTTCAAAATAATTATCTTTACACTTATCAGAATTCCAAAATGAATGAGTATGTTTACAACTGGCACAATTAATGATAAATTTCCTGGCTAGTCCATTTGATAGCTCACTGTATCATGTAAACTAACTCGCTTTCCACAGATTGTACAACACACACATTCACCTAACACCCTTGTTAGGATGGCGTAATTATGTCAGAATATAACGTAAACTACCATTTACATCACTTTAATTTTGAGAAAACTGTGTGTCACAACGTTTTATTTTAATCTTGGAAGCACTAATGGGTGTTTCTCAAGGTACTGACGAGTTTGCCTGTATTTCAGTGTCTGTAACTTCACACACCACATGTTGAACACAATGTTTCCCTTTATTCGAAAGTCTATGACCATGAAACCCAAGTTTCTTAAAAACACTTAGTTTTGGTGTCATACTTTAGTTTTTGAGAGATTTACCAATCTATTCGTCACTTTTCCTCGGGAAAACGTTAGCACTTCGACATACAACGCGTGTTTATATTATGAAATGATTCAATACCGTCTTTGACAGTGCTACAAATACAAACACGTAATTTAACCTTTATAGGACAGGAATTCACAGCCTTCGATATAAAAATTACCGATTTTATTAGATCTTGAAGCATTGCACCTAAAAATTTTGACATTTTCAACTGGTGTAGATTATATTTAAAAAATAAAATAAAATACTTATGATGTGAGTTTATAAGTGATATATATATCATTTTGTTAGGAAAATTGCGAATTTTATAATGAGATAAGAATCCGAAAATGTGAAAAAAATTTTTTTTCCATTCCAAATCCTCTTAAGGCTCCTAGAACTACACTGCAAAGGAGACTGAAATCAGTTGTAGTGGATCAGAAAACATCCATGACATCTCACATGCGGTTTTTCATACCAACATTGGTAGTGGGGAATTTTTTGATGAAATCTGGATACGATGTAAAAGATGTGAATGCAGAACATATGAACTTAATGCAGACATCGAGGATTGATTGTACTACAATGAAAATAATTTTTTTTAGACAGCTATTTTCTAGCTAACTACCATCGAGAGAAAGGTTAAAATATTATTTTTCTTAGTAAAATTTACATTTTAATTTTAATTTTTTATCATTTGTACTTTTGATGTGTAAACAGAATGCTATTGTTTGTGAACAACAGTAACGTCTTTTTGGTTTTAAAACCTATATTTTGTTGCAAACCTACCGAATTGTAAGTCCTAGAAAGAAAATCAGTTGTGTCGTTTGTTGCTATGGTTAGAAATTTTCTTGTTATCAATTACAGCCAAAAAATGTTCAATGAAATTATCCTTCATTTCTAAACAACAATAAGTTTATATCAATTTTGACTTAAGAGGCTCATAGTAATCGCCGTTCATCTATCTTAACCACGATCGTTACGTACAGGTCATCATGGTTCTCAAGATCACTTTCCATCACACTGACCATCTAAGGTATTGCTCTAGTTCGTAGGCGACTGTACACAATTGAAGACTTCACAGGGTTAAGTCAATCGTATATATTTCTCATGGGAGCGTTTTTAAAGTTTGAAACAGTACAGTTTCAGTGTTATTAAAATATTCTTTCGAAATTTATACAGTGCACTGAATGATCATTCCGTAGTATTCCATAAAAGTATTACAAAATATTTTTTAAAAATTATCCCCTATGCTTCTATTTGTTTAAGTCTATTTTTCACTTTTTTAATTATAAGCATCTGATGACATTGTGAAATTCAGAATCAGATATGATAACGAGATCATATTTCACTTTATAACCCCCACGCAAACTCCCACAACAAAATTCTATTCATGTGTGTCTAATCACTTATTAATCAGGGTGTTCACGACTAATTAGGTTGTAGGAATAATATTGTTTATCAATTTCCTGTTTTTATTTTGAACGAACTTGAATAAATTCTAATGATTAATAAGTCAGCGTGGCACTGTAAACCACCTAGTATATTACTTCCAATAACCTTTCAATCTATGTTTATAACACAAACAATAAAAATATAGTTAATGGAACATAACTTCAGTTACTAAGAATAAATCACGATTTTTATATCTCGATGGGTTATGTTTTACAGTTTGCTTATACAAAATACGTAATGCAAAATGGGACTGATGACACAATAAATTCACTAGCGGAAAGGGACGAATGTAAAGTATTCTTGGGCGTCTGTGTCACAGAACACCTTCAGTTCCAGCAGATCATAATATGTTTCTTTGGCAATAGGTGTTAGTCCTGAAACATTGGACATGTGGTTCCCTGTTAGCATGGTATTTTAATAGGTTTATGATTATAAAACAGGAACTGCTATTTCCTACGATGATGTGATCTAATTTAATTAAACTCTCTGTGAATAAATTCTTTAAGAGCTTACCTTCGTAACAAAACTATCCATCTGCAGGTTCTACTTCTTCTACCATTCGTCCAGCAAGAGCAGTGATAGCCGATGTGACCCAAGGTACACTGCAAGTGTCACAACGTGCGGTAAGCCTTGAATGATGACGTTCTGCCTTCTTCTCCTTAATAAATCAAAATGTAAATGGATATTTTGGGCGGTATTTTGTTTGTAAGAAATCAGTCTATTCACGTATTAATGAGTCACCAACTTTAATGATGTTTAAGGAAGTGGGTTTTGCACGTTCATATTTAATTATGTCTATCCAGTCCTTCGGAAGCTCGGCTTTTGCTTTATGTCTGATGAGACCCATGTCTTTGTCGCCTTCCAGATGTGAATGTATTCTAACTGGGATCGACACACAAATAGATGCAAAACGCTTTGCGTTATGGACAAGATAGTGGATGAACCTGAAAAGGGTGTAGTTTTTGTTTTGACCCCACATGATTCATAGAAGATTACCAAATTTTTAACTTGTGTATCTAGATTCGTAGCGACATCATGATGCAGGAGAGAAACTACTTCATTTGAACCTTACTTCGCTATTGCTTTAGGATAAACACGAAAAACTTCATTACTATCTGAGAGTCGCTGTACGTTAAATAGTAATAGAGAAAGTAGGCGCATATAATAGACAACATCGGAGTTGATGTTTGTACATGAAAGATTCCTCTGAAAATCTATACATATCGATTCAGAGCTTGTTTTACTCTGACGAGGCCCATATCTTTGTAGCTTTCAAGAGAATGTCTTTTACGCTGATAGAATGCCTCATCTTTTCGTCGGTGTAGTTCTCATTGAGACTTCTCTCCCTTAATGGTATTTTGAACGTCTGATATTTCTTTTTCATCTGTGGCTCTAGAGTTTTGAAAGTTACGGAAAATTTATATCAACTACTACATGATGACTTCGACAGAAAGCGAACGAGATATTAAATTTTTTATTGAATATACTACGGCAGGTTTCATATGATGGTGAACAGATCCGATGTGTCTGTTTAAACACTTTAAACGTAGTTACTTCATCAGGCAATTGCAGTTTCTGCTTATTATTTATACTTTAATGACTGGATCTTCCAATAAATGACATGAAGTGAGTGCAGATGGTTAGCTATATTTCTGCTGAAAGTTTATGAGCTTGATTTCTGCATTAGCCTCGTTTGTCAACTGGAGTCAGACCTTCACGTTTTAAGGAATTTCTAATTCTTTCTAATGTTTTTTTTGACAAACATTCAATTTTGTCATAGTATTTATCACATTACTCTTACCAATAACGAAATATACAGGGTGATCCATTGATATTGTCCGGGCCAAATATCTCACGAAATAAGCATCAAACGAGAAAACCACTAAGAACGAAACTTGTCTACCTTGAAGGGGGAAACCAGATGGTGCCATGGTTGGCCCGCTAGATGGCGCTGTCATAGGTCAAACGGATATCAACTGAGTTTTTTTAAAAATAGGAACCCCCATTTTTATTACATATTCGTGTAGTACGTCGAGAAATATGAATGTTTTAGTTGGACCACTTTTTTCGATTTGTGATAGATGACGCTGTAATAGTCACAAACATATGGCTCGCAATTTTAGACGAACAGTAGGTAACAGGTAGGTTTTTTAAATTAAAATACAGAACGTAGGTACGTTTGAACATTTTATTTCGGTTGCTCCAATGTGATACTAGTACCTTTGTGAACTTATCATTCCTGAGAACGCATACAGTTACGGCGTGATTACCTGTAAATACCACATTAATGCAATAAAGGCTCAAAATGTTGTCCGTCAACCTCAATGCATTTGGCAATACGTGTAACGACATTGCTCTCAACAGCGAGTAGTTCGCCTTCCGTAATATTCCTACATGCATTGACAATGCGCTGACGCATGTTGTCAGGCGTTGTCGGTGGATCGCGATGGCAAATATCCTTCAACTTTTCCCACAGAAAGAAATCCTGGGACGTCAGATCCGGTGAACGTGCGGGCCATGGTATGGTGGTTCGACGACCAATCCACGTGTCATAAAATATGCTATTCAATACCGCATGCGAGCTATGTGCCGGACATCCATCATGTAGGAAGTACATCCCCATTCTGCCATGCAGTGAAACTTCTTGTAGTAACATCGGTAGAGCATTACGTAGTAAATCAGCATACATTGCACCATTTAGATTGCCATCGATAAAATAAAGCCAATTATCCTTCCTCCCATAATGCCGCACCATACATTAACCCGCCAAGGTCGCTAATGTTCCACTTGTCGCAGCCATCGTGGATTTTCCGTTGCCCAAAAGTGCATATTATGCCGGTTTAAGTTACTGCTGTTGGTGAATGACGCTTCGTTGCTAAATAGAACGCGTGCAAAAAATCTGTCATAGTCCCGTAATTTCTCTTGTGCCCAGTGGCAGAACTGTATACGACGTTCAAAGTCGTCGCCATGCAATTCCTGGTGCATAGAAATATGGTACGGGTGCAATCGATGTTGATGTAGCATTCTCAACACCGACGTTTTTGAGATTCCCGATTCTCGAGCAATTTGTCTGATACTGATGTGCGGATTAGCCGTGACAGCAGCAAAAACACCTACTTGGGCATCATCATTTGTTGCAGGTCGTGGTTGACGTTTCACATGCAGCTGAACACTTCCAGTTGCCTTAAATAACGTGACTATCCTGCGAACGGTCCGGACACTTGGATGATGTCCAGCATACCGAGCAGCATACATAGCACACGCTCGTTGGGCATTTTGATCACAATAACCATAGATCAACACGATATCGACCTTTTCCGCAATTGGTAAACGGTCCATTTTAACACGGGTAATGTATCACGAAGCAAATACCGTCCGTACTGGCGGAATGTTACTTGATACCACATACTTGTACGTTTGTGACTGTTTCAGCGCCATCTACCACAAAGCGAAAAAAGTGGTCCAACTAAAACGTTCATATTTCTTTACGTAGTACACGAATCTGTAATAAAAATGGGGGTTCCTATTAAAAAAAAAAAAAGGCAGTTGATATCCGTTCGACCTATGGCAGCGCCATATAACGGGCCAATCATAGCGCCATCTGGTTTCCCCTTCAAGCTAGACGAGTTTCGTTCTTTGTAGTTTTCTCGTTTGATGCTTATTTCGTGAGATATTTGGCCCGGCCACTATTTACATCTACATCTACATCTACATTTATACTCCGCAAGCCACCCAACGGTGTGTGGCGGAGGGCACTTTACGTGCCACTGTCATTACCTCCCTTTCCTGTTCCAGTCGCGTATGGTTCGGGGGAAGAACGACTGTCTGAAAGCCTCCGTGCGCGCTCTAATCTCTCTTATTTTACATTCGTGATCTCCTCGGGAGGTATAAGTAGGGGGAAGCAATATATTCGATACCTCATCCAGAAACGCACCCTCTCGAAACCTGGACAGCAAGCTACACCGCGATGCAGAGCGCCTCTCTTGCAGAGTCTGCCACTTGAGTTTATTAAACATCTCCGTAACGCTATCACGGTTACCAAATAACCCTGTGACGAAACGCGCCGCTCTTCTTTGGATCTTCTCTATCTCCTCCGTCAGACCGATCTGGTACGGATCCCACACTGATGAGCAATACTCAAGTATAGGTCGAACGAGTGTTTTGTAAGCCACCTCCTTTGTTGATGGACTACATTTTCTAAGCACTCTCCCAATGAATCTCAACCTGGTACCCGCCTTACCAACAATTAATTTTATATGATCATTCCACTTCAAATCGTTCCGCACGCATACTCCCACATATTTTACAGAAGTAACTGCTACCAGTGTTTGTTCCGCTATCAAATAATCATACAATAAAGGATCCTTCTTTCTATGTATTCGCAGTACATTACATTTGTCTATGTTAAGGGTCAGTTGCCACTCCCTGCACCAAGTGCCTATCCGCTGCAGATCTTCCTGCATTTCGCTACAATTTTCTAATGCTGCAACTTCTCTGTGTACTACAGCATCATCCGCGAAAAGCCGCATGGACCACCCTGTATAATCACGCAATGTAGCTACTGTTTCATTCTCCGAGGCCTTCGGAGTTCAATATTATCAGTACAGATCAGTTATATTAAGTGACAACTTTGCTCAGTCCAGTCCTTCAGTAGATTGAAACTGAAATTCTGTGTGAACTTAAACTTTTCTGCATTAGTTAGTATATCAGTTCAGTTCTTTTTGCAGCTGCAATTCTCTCCTATTTTGTGTGACATAATTCTTAGTTTTTTTAGATACCTCAGATTGTCTACCATAACTCTGTATTTGTACAGAATTACCATTGCTGCTTGATACTGGATATTTCATTTTCAATCAAAACGCAGACAGCAGCAGACCATTATATGAAATTCAATTCC
Source organism: Schistocerca serialis cubense (assembly GCF_023864345.2). Lineage (NCBI taxonomy): Eukaryota > Metazoa > Arthropoda > Insecta > Orthoptera > Acrididae > Schistocerca > Schistocerca serialis. The sequence goes on along the minus strand of NC_064641.1, from coordinate 67,939,319 downwards.
ACCACACCACAAAGAAAAGAAGCTAATCTCAAGTCTGTTCTGTGTTAGCAGAAACCACGAACTTCGGCAATACAAAAGAAAAGTCAACAATGACATTAAATTTAACAACATCAGCAACGGAACTTTTATAAAACCAGACAAAAAAGTCAATAAAGCTCAGAAATTGACACCTGTCCCTGTTTCGGGTGGACTTCACCTATTTTCTCAGTGTAAACCAAATTTTTATCTGGCCATAATTCTGAGACTAAACATTTAGCTAACTTGGTCCAACTGAAAGTATGACTCCGCATAATGATGCCAATTACTCATTTCCGTCAAATTTGGACTTGACCCCTTCTTCGCGTGTGGCCCTCAATTTGTTTTCTAAATCAACAGACTTTTTTTCAAATTCGGCCAAAGATTTCCACGGGGACTGAAGTTCCTTTAGTTTCGTAGATTTTGTCCGTGATTGCTGCTGTCACCGCATCCGTAATCACTTGTACAATGTCTAGCGTGTCATGGCTGGGCAGCGTCCCACTTACGTGGGATCGGACGGGCAGCCCGGTTACAGGTAGAGACGCCTCACTTGCCTCAACCAAACTCGCGTCCGCAATGCCCGTATCCTTTCTTCCACTTGGTTTTTCATTCTGTTGCTGTTGACACTCGTCATATGTAGTTAAACGTGATACAGGTAGTAGGAAGAACTGTCGTATATTGCACACGTACTTAACGACAGAACTCGACTGAGACACCATCAATATTGGCAAAAATTCACAAAACAAAGAATCGCACGTCACTCTATGGCCCCTGTGACTGTTTAAAAATGACAGAGTCACCTCATAATATTCACAAAATGATATACATCTGAAATCTGCTCAAAGTATCATTAATTTTCGAGTTCCATTTTCAGCAGACCCAACGAGGGATAAATATTGTCTACGTAAGACTCCACCTACTAAATAAGCGTTTCCACAGCAGTGACAGGTCGACAGCACTTCCCCGCAGCATGTTGCCGTTACAGTACAATTTTCAGCAGGCGCCACACAACGTCTCGTGTCCTTTGTTCTCTCATAAGTCCCCTAGACGACATATTACGTCCCCTAGCAGTCGCGCCCGTGCGGATCCCGAAGACTGCAGCTCCGTCTGATCTGAGGGGCGGAAAATGAGATTTCCTTTGTCAGACATCTTCTGCTCATGTAAGGCTCGACAGAAATGCGACATATTCCCAGCTCGGTTTCGCCACACGTGGCAGCTCTGAGCGGGCTCGCAATATTGATGCGGTGTTGGGGATGATCCATATCAGTTTCTCATCAGCACATGTGGTAAACGAGCTCTTTGGTGTTATAGAATGTTCAATCGGTACCCAGAGACCTGTTTCATTTGGTGTAATCACAGAAACAAAAAATCACTACAAATGAAGAAACTTTAAGAAACGTGGCTGTTGTTGTTCTTTATATAAATTATAAACCTTAAGAAACTTTATGACTAACCGCGAAATAACTGCAGCAGCAGCATTGTTATGATTCGAAAGAAGTGCAAGATGTCCCAGGTAATAAAAATGCCTTATTACAGATATTAAGTATCTGCGTGGTGTCATTAATAACATGGTGCCAACTTAAAATCAAAACTAGTTTTTCACTCCAAAACGGGTGTCTGTTTCCGCACAAATTTTGTTTTTAGGCCTGTCTCCTTAACGCCTTACAGAAAACATCGATATACACTACTGGCCATTAAAATTGCTACACCAAGAAGAAATGCAGATGATAAACGGATATTCATTGGACAAATATATTATACTAGAACTGACATGTGATTACACTTTCACGCAATTTGGGTGCATAGATCCTGAGAAATCAGTACCCAGAACAACCACCTCTGGCCGTAATAACAGTCTTGATACGCCTGGGCATTGAGTCAAACAGAGCTTGGATGCCGTGTACAGGTACAGCTGCCCATGCAGCTTCAACACGATACCACAGTTCATCAAGAGTAGTGACTGGCGTATTGTGACGAGCCAGTTGCTCGGCCACCATTGACCAGACGTTTTCAATTGGTGAGAGACCTGGAGAATGTGCTGGCCAGGGCAGCAGTCGAACATTTTCTGTATCCAGAAAGGCCCGTACAGGACCTGCAACCTGCGGTCGCGCATTATCCTGCTGAAATGTAGGTTTTCGCAGGGATCGAATGAAGGGTCGTAACACATCTGAAATGTAACGTCCACTGTTGAAAGTGCTGTCAATGCGAACAAGAGGTGACCGAGACGTGTAACCAATGGCGCCCTATACCATCACGCCGGGTGATACGCCAGTATGGCGATAACGAATACACGCTTCCAATGTGCGTCCACCTCGATGACGCCAAACACGGATGCGACCATCATGATGCTGTAAACAGAAACTGGATTCATCCAAAAAATGACGCTTTGCCATTCGTGCACCCAGGTTCGTCGTTGAGTCTGTGACAACAGTCTGGAACCGTGCGACCGCTACAGTTGTATGGGGACTGATGACTTCAGGAGTTAAGTCCCATTGTGCTCAGAGCCATTTGAACCATTTTTGAACTTCAAGTCGGCGTATCCCTTGAGAGTAGGAAGTAGGATACATTATGCCTAGAAAGGTAGGTCAGAGAGTGTGTTATTTTGAAGATTTCAGTTGTAGGATTGTTCACCTCAGAATCGACTGTAAGCCATAATTCCATCATTACTGGTGATGAGTCATGCATACATGCCGACGTCAAAAGCAAAAGATGAAGTGATAAAGAGAGTATATGAGGGCATAGAACAAGTAACTCAGCCCGTACAGAGAGATACTGTATACTAATAACAAAACTGTAAAACCGTCGCGTCTGCCTGTTTCAGCACGCTAATCTCAAAAACTACCAGACGACTTGTCACAGGGTGTTCGCAGATGACTCGAGCGTAGCTAGTTGCAACGTACAGGCTTCATTTCATCAAATTTTGATCACGGAAAAAAAGATATCACAATTCAATGTTTCATCTAAAACCGTCGTGTGCCTGTGTGCGTGTTTGAACACACTAATCTACAAAACTAAACTATGGAAGCTCTAGGTTGGAATATCAACAATGTAAGGGAAATATAGATTTACTTGAAAAAAGAGACAGCATTGGTCGTATATTTTTTACTATTAGTAAAAAATATACTATTGCAAAATCGATTTTCTGTCACTGAGTGACAGTATATTGGTCGTATATTTTTTACTATTGCAAAATCGATTTTCTGTCACTCAGTGACAGTATATTGGTCGTATATTTTTTACTATTGCAAAATCGATTTTCTGTCACTCAGTGACAGAAAATCGATATTGCAATAGTAAAAAATATACGACCAATGCTGTCTCTTTTTTCAAGTATAACTGTTATCTGGTCGTAGTGCACAAGACAACATGGAGTCGCCAATCAATGAAATATAGATTGCTACTTACCGTAAAGATGACAATTTAAGTTGTTGACATGTGCAGCTAAAAAACATTCACACGTTAGCTTTCGGCCACAACCTTCGTCAGAAAAGGAAAGACACACAAATTCATTCACACAAGCACACCTCTGGCAAGCATGACCGCCTTCTCCGGCGGCTTGGACCGGAATGGCTGAAAGCTCATGTGTAAGTGGGTTTTAGTTCTGCCTGTTAACAACTTAATGTATCATTCCAGACCGAGCTACCGGAGACGGCGATAATGTGTGCGTGAGGTGTGCTTGCTTGTGAGTGTTTGTGTGTGCGCTACCTTTTCTGGTGAACGCTGGGGCCGAAAGACAATATGAACGTGTCTTCTAGTTGTGACTATCAGCCACTTAATGCGTTGTCCTCACAGTAAGTAGCAAACTATCTTTACCTTCATTTTGAATCTACAGAACTACTAGAGAATTTCCTTGGGGTTTTCACTGGTAACCTGAACGTAGCTTGGGGAAAGGTATAGGCTTTATTTTATCGGATCACGGAAAAAATCTTAAAAAAATGGTTCAAATGGCTCTGCGCACTATGGGACTTAACTTCTGAGGTCATCAGTCCCCTAGAACTTAGAACTACTTAAACCTAACTAACCTAAGGACATCACACAGATCCATTCCCGAGGCAGGATTCGAACCTGCGACCGTAGCGGTCGCGCGGTTCCAGACTGTAGCGCCTAGAACCGCTCGCGCACTCCGGCCGGCAAAAATATCTTAATTTAAGGTTTTAAGAGTCTTATTATCTTAGTAGTACACCAAAGAACCAATAGAGGGTGTTTCAAGTTACACAGTACATCGAAGAACTAATAGATGTCACTGATAGTTTTTTATCTCAATGACAGAAGTATTTTCGAAAGTCAGTGACAGAAATAAGCGCCACAATCTTACGTTTACGAATATGAACATTGAATTAATTGGCCTGGATATACAGATTGCTGACATCGAATTGTGTATTAAAAACGTGACTAACCTGCCTTACTACTTTCGATAGGTTTAATTAATATTTGACTCCTTGGATAGGAAAAAAACGATTTTTGCCCCGCCTACCCTGTCTCTGACTCCCTTCTCACCCCTGAGTCCTTTTGCTTTCCCCTCCACTGCGTTCCCCAATCCTTCTGCATCCGCCCTGTCCTCTCCCTCCATCGCCCCCCCCCTTTTCCTCACCTTCCCCCTCATCCCCTCATCGGTCCGGGTCCTCCCCCCGCGCCCATCTGCCACTATACTGTCGCTAGTTGTGTTTTTTGTATAGTGCGAACAGAAACCAGACTGTCGCCGTGTTTTTTTAATTGTGCTTGCCTGCTAACTGTGTCTTTTCATCCGCATCGTCAGCGCAGTGTTTTTATATATTAAATTTCACATATTTCCGCCACTTTAGTTTTTTACTACATCACAGTTTTATCACCTGTTTTTATTCTCATTATGTTTTTCAACTTTTCTGGAAGCTGTAGAGTGGCCTATTACGCTGCTGCCCCCTCGGGGGAATCGAAATGCAATAGGCAATAAAGAAAAAAGAAGACGTAAGGTTACTGAGAAAATGATCCTATGAAGGTTCTGTTTTTTGCAGTTGAGGTACGGAACCCTAAAAGGCGACAGTATGCAAAGACACGCACTTATAGCTAATAATCTAATAATCATGGGGGATTAGAATGGTGTCATGGTGTCATAGGGGAAGAAGTTGAAGGTGGTGTTACCGGAGAGTATGAGATCGATAGTAAGAATGAGAGAGGAGAAAGAATAATAGGGTTCTACAGTAAACTTGGAGTGGTAATAGTAAATACACTGTTAAAAATCACAAGCAGAGGAAGTATACATGGAGAAGGCAGACAAAGATTCTCAAATCAGGTACTGGGTTGTAAGGCATACCAAGGAGCAGACATAGACTCACACCGCAACTTAGTAATGATGAAGAGTGGACTGATGTTTAAGATAATCGTCCGGAAGAATCAATGTGGAAAGAAGTGCGATACTGATGTGATGGGAAATGGTGATGTGCCTACGCAGTTCAGCGTTTGAAGTATTGCGACAAAATGAATGCAAGAGTAAGCAGCTCACTTGACGAGGAATGAGAGACCTAAAAAGGGCAATCACAGAAGACGGACAGACTAGATATGTGCAAGGAAGGCAGCTGCAAAGAAATCTTGGGTATCAAAAGATAAACTTCACTTGATCGACAGTAGAAGGAAGTACAAAAATGCTCAGGAAATGACAAGCCTACAGCAATGTAAGTCACTTAGAAATGAAATAAGTAGAAAGTGCAGGAAGTTAAGGCAAAATACCTGCAGGAAGAGGAAGAAGAAATCGAAAAAGAAATGGCCTTCGGAAGGACAGATTCAGCATATAGAAAAGTTAAAATAATCTTTGGTGAAATGAAAAGCAAAAGTGTCAACATTAAGAGTGCAGGAGGAATTCCACTGTTAAACATAGAGGAAAAAGCATGTAGATGGAAAGAGTACTCCGAAAACCTCTACGAGAAAGAGAAACTGACTGCTGAAGTCACAGAACAAGAAAAGGATGGCGATTTGGAAGACATATGGCACCCAGTATTACAGTCGGAGTTTGACAGAGCTGTGGAAGAATCGAAACCAAGTAAGGTAGAAGGCATACATAAACCTTCCTCCAAAATTTCTAAAAACATTTAGGCACAAGCAACCAAATGACTATTCAAATTGGTGTATAGAATTTATGAGACAGAGACACTCCATCAAAGTTTCGGAAAACCATGATCCACAACAGAGCAAGAGCAGGTAAGTGCAAGAATTAACGCAAAATAAGCTGAACAGGCCATGCATGCACGTTGTTGACGAGTATCATGTCCAGAATAAGGGGTAAGAAAACTGAGGGCCTCTTAGATGACAATATGCTTCGCTTTAGGAAAAGTAAAAGTATCAGAGAGACAGTTCGAACATTCTTGATAATGGAAGCAAGACTTGAGTAAAATGAAAACAGCTCCATAGGATTTGTCGACCTAGAAAAGCTCTCAACAGTGTAAAATGTTGCTAGATGTTCCAAGTTCTCAGGAAGTTTCACGTTGTAGGCAAAAAGGCTGAGGTCGCGAGTTTGAGTATAATTAAAAATGATTCGTTAAATTTTAGCGTTATTTTCATAGGCGTGTCAGCCAACTAATTTTGCAGTAGTGATAATTGTTAGACCAATATCAGTATGTATAGTTACGGAAATCCTCTCTTCTTATATGATCACAGTTTCAACTAGTTGTTTCAACAGGTTGTTTCCGGATTCACCTGCCACCTTCCCACGTCTTTCCTCTTCCAGACAGATCTTTACATAAACCCGAAACATTATTTCTGTTCGACACCCGGTCTTAAAAATCTACAAAACTCTGCCCGTTTTCAATATTTGTTTCCAGATACTTCCCACAAAAATTGTTGACTTGCGAAATCTACATAAATAAGCAGTTTTATAACTATGTAAACTGAAAGAATCTGCCCAGCTCATTCTGGGTGGTAAGAATCAGATGACAAATAAGAAAACAGAGAAAGACTGAAACATTCAGGAAGTTTGTAAACGGGCCAAAAAATTCATCAATGATCAACTGAACTTAGCAACAGAACACACTCAGGTGTGTATTGTCTGCCTAAAAATCTATGGGACCGTATGACTGAGAATTTCCAGAAACTTCTTAAGTATTATTTAGTGCAAAAAGAATTTTGCGTTGTAGAGGACTTTACATGTAAATAATGGGGAATGTTTTAACATCATTACGTACCTATTATAATTACCCTATGATAAAGTGTATGGAAATAATATTTATACGTAAATATAAAATTAAAACTAAAGGAAAATTACTGTACCATATGTTTATGGACATCTTTGCTGTAGATTTGAAGAGTATTTAGATAACTTTAAGACCTGAATATAAGTATGGAGGTAAATTATGTACAAAATTACTATACATTTGGCGAAATTTTGTGTTAAACTATAACATGCAAGTTAACTATTTTAAGACATTAGGTTAAGCTAACTTGTTTTGTATTACAATCAACAGTATTCAAACAAGAAGTTCACACACACACTCTCGAGAAACTAAACCAAACTTAATTACGGTCAGATTTCACCACCGACGATTGCAGGTAAAACAACAGAACAAACGACAGTTAACTGCGCATGAATAATGCAAAGTGCAATGAAGTGAGGCAAGAAATTCGGTTGTCAAGCGAGTAACAGCTAGAGTCGGGAACAAATGAGAAGAAAACGTAAATGACTGCCGCTACATCTCTACATTAAAATAACTAACTATCATAAGAAATATACATACACAGAATTCCACACAAAATATGAAATGGTCAAAATTCTTTTAGCACTGATACGCGCATCAACCATTTCCCTAAGCCGACAGTCTATTCCTGCAAACGTTTCCTGTCGCGGCAAGTTCATTCTGAATATCTCTCTCGCTATAAAAGTCTACCGGCATATAAACTACTGTACGCTATTTCATAGATCAAATGAACAGTTTTCTCCATACTCATGTGTGCTGTCATTTCGTTGTACCAGAAGTCAAGTACATAAACATAATTAGTCAACAGTTATGTGAGAGCAATACCGTAACATTCACTTCAACAGTTTAACTACAAATACAAGAAATGATGTTAGTTGTATTTGAGCATTACCTTCTCTGAAAAGGAACCACAACACTGCATTTGCACCTAATGGCTACAGATTACAGCTTAACCAGATGTTGGAAAAGAGTTTCGAACAGTACTCTGGCGCTTTTGGTTCCTGCGTATTCCACATGGTTAACGTACTATGAATAGTCGTAGAACATGAATTAAAACCTGTAAATAAAGCGGTTCCAGACTCATGTCCAGTTAATGAATTTTTTTTCTAGGTGTGGGAAATGTGTCCTGATGTCTAGTTGTACCTTTTTTATCTCTGTATTTGTGCCACGTCACGTACCATGTAATGTTTATTGCAGTTAACAATCAGTTGGTAACCGTATCACGCAGTGTTTAATTTCTGGAAAAATGTCCGACGCACCTGCTTTTAGAGCTTATCATAAATATCAGTGAAGATTTAATGGCGTGATGGCATGCAGATTGCAATAATATTCGACGTTCTTCATTAGTAGTCAATTCAAATGAGATATAATGTCCATTTGCACTTATTACTCTAATAATGCAACGCAACGTTTTGCGTGCTTTCAAATAATAAAAATTTCGAGTGTGCGCTGAAATTATACAGCAAACTGCCTCTCAACTGTTGTAAAAGTTACTGGTACCCTGTCGGTTAATTATGATTGTTCATATTTATAGCGCACGTGTAGCGGCCCGTGACAAACCATGGTAACAGCTCAGGCATCAGTGAGGAAACCATAGAGTCACAGTTGCGAGCAGAGGCATCCGAGCCTGGTGTTTGAAGATGTGACTGTAGTCATAACATCGATATTAAATCACTGTAAACCCACGTTTACCAAAAGAAGGAATAACGCAATTGTTACGTAAGTCGCTATTCTGTATGTGAAAATTCACCTAAACTCTTCACTTAAAATACTTTCTGAACCTATTAATGAAGGAAAGAAATTCCCTATAAAAATTCCTCACAGCTACAGCTCGTAAACTTCTTTACAATTGACAGTAGTAACCTTTATTTTACGAGTACGAAGTTTTGATCTGATGACGGGAGTAGTCGAAACGTAGTCAATAATGGGAACGTATTAAGCGATTCAAAAAGGACTTTATTCGCAAAAGAAAAAGAAACTTCATTTCGGAGTGACTGAAGGGCCTGGAATAAGATAGTTTACAAGTAGTGGAACTGTGATACTGAAGCAAGCACTGTCTTTGTTAAACTAAACTTTTTTTAATCGCTTACTATTTCGGATGACTATTCTAGTGCCTAAACCATAGGTATACAGCCAGGTATGTGGCATTTATTTTGAACAGATCTCTCACCTCCAAGAACTATTGTGAATGTACAGCCGAGAAAATTACAGCAAGAAATAAAATTCTTAAAAAATCATGTGCAGGAACTGGTCTAGGCACAATATATGGATAATGTTTCTTTTGCCCAGTATGAATCACATTTACCCACGTAAAGAAAGTGGGGTGTTATCCTTAATGAAACTTGCCACGTATTGATTAACTGCATGAAAGATACACCTCTGGACAATCTGGACTAGCAGAATGCACGTCTCCCATAATATGACAAGCTGCTCATGGTTACGCCTGGTTCGAGACATTCAGACAGACTTTTGACGGACGGTACATCATGTATGGAACTGAGAACACCTTCAGTGAACCGCAACAACTAAAGTGAAGGAGGACTCTCCATGCCACAGCTCCAGTTGGCGGACACTTCAAGACGATCGGTCTACTAAATATAAGTTTACACGGAGAACTTGGAGAATGCTTAGTTGGCTACGACGAGGGTGGCGTATTGCGTCAGGTCTGACTAATTAAATATTTTTTGGAATACCCTGATTCTCATTTTCACTGTAATTTACGGGAGGCAATTAATGTGGAATACAACCATGGTCACAGCTCAGGCACCGGTGGGGAAACCATACATTCATAGTTGCGAGCAGAGGCATTGCCCTGACTGATTAAAGTACTCGGTAGTGAAGCCAATTTATAAAAAGGGAGACATTGATAATGTTGACAATTTTAGACCTATTTCTATGCCATCGGTATTTGCTAAAGTTATCGAGAAGGTTGTATACACAAGGTTACTGGAGCATTTAAATTCACATAATTTGCTGTCAAATGTTCAGTTTGGTTTTAGAAATGGTTTAACAACTGAAAATGCTATATTCTCTTTTCTCTGTGAGGTTTTGGACGGATTAAATAAAAGGTTGCGAACGCTAGGTGTTTTCTTTGATTTAACGAAGGCTTTTGACTGTGTTGACCACAAAATATTACTGCAGAAGATGGACCATTATGGAGTAAGGGGAGTAGCTTACAATTGGTTCGCCTCTTACTTTAAGAACAGAAAGCAGAAGGTAATTCTCGGCAATATTGAGAGTGGTAGTGATGTCCAGTCCCAATGAGGCACTGTTAAGTGGGGCGTTCCCCAAGGGTCCGTGCTGGGGCCACTGCTGTTTCTTATTTATATAAATGATATGCCTTCTAGTATTACAGGTGATTCAAAAATATTTCTGTTTGCTGATGACACCAGCTTGATAGTGAAGGATCTTGTGTGTAATATTGAAACAGTAACAAATAATGTAGTTCATGAAATAAGTTCGTGGCTTGAGGAAAATAATTTGATGCTAAATCACAGTAAGACTCAGTTATTACAGTTTCTGACTCACAATTCAACAAGAACCGATATTTTGATCAGACAGAATGGGCATTTATAAGCGAGACAGAACAGTTCAAGTTCCTAGGCTTTCGGATAGATAGTAAGTTGTTGTGGAAAGCCCATGTCCAGGATCTTGTTCAGAAACTAAATGCTGCTTTATTTACCATTAGAACAGTATCTGAAATGAGTGACACTTCAACACGAAAAGTAGTCTACTTCGCATATTTTCATACGCTTATGTCGTATGGTGTTATTTTTTGGGGTAATTATTCTGATTGAAAGAGGGTATTTTTGGCTCAGAAACGGGCTGTTCGAGCTATATGTGGTGTAAGTTCGAGAACCTCTTGTCGACCCCTATTCAATAGTCTGAGAATTCTGACATTGCCCTCACAGTATATATTTTCTTTAATGTCGTTTGTTGTTAGCAATATTAGCCTATTCCCAAGAGTTAGCAGCTTTCACTCACTTAATACTAGGCAGAAATCAAATCTGCATGTGGAATGCACTTCCTTGACTCTTGTGCAGAAAGGAGTGCAGTATTCTGCTGCATCCATTTTCAATAAGCTACCACAAGAACTAAAAAATCTTAGCAGTAGCCCATACTCTTTTAAGTCTAAACTGAAGAGTTTCCTCATGGCTCACTCCTTCTATTCTGTCGAGGAGCTCCTGGAAGAGCTAAAAAATTAAGCAAATTCCAGTGTCACATTGTTGACTTTCTTTATTTAAACTTACGACTTGTGAGCTGAATATGTTTTTTTACATTTCATTTTATCTGTTTCTAATATCGTGTTATAATTTCATGTATTGACTCGTTCCATGACCATGGAGACTTCTCCTTAATTTGGTCCCACGGAACAATAAATAAATAAATAAATATGCCAATGTTGAAAATCTGTGAATAGTTAATTTAAGGACATAAAAAGCGAAAAATGATTTTTAATGATACAAAATTGTTAAGGCTTTCGTGGCCACTTGTTGACAAACTGCCTATTGGCTTCTGTCTCGGGTTCTTCGGCCGACGTTCATCTAATGATTTTTCTGACTGGAGTCCAGTTCATCACCGACAATGGAGGGTGAAGCTTTGACAATGCCAGCCACTCGTGCTGGCGAAACGTCAGAAAAATCATTAGATGAACGTCGGCCGAAGAACCCGAGACAGAAGCCAATAGGCAGTTTGTCATTTTTAATGATATTAGAGAGTCTTTGAAACTTGTACTATAGTGATTTGGCACTTGTTGTGGCTTGTGGTTAAGCATATCAGAAAAACACATGTAGATGCACTAAGTATCAAGTCCAGTGCTACGATCACAGCGCAGTTTCAACAGTTTCGCCACTAACAAGCGGACCGTACGACCTTCCCCTCATCTATTTGATTAATATTGAGGTGTGTACGGCACGAATAGGAATTCAACATACCTATCTAAACGGGAAGACACAACTCTTAACTGTTTTCGAGAAAATCGAGTTTGAAACTTTTGGGCATTCTTATGTACTTCTTATGAGAGCATTTAAAGAATTCGCTGCTGATTGAGTAAGCGCTTAGTTTTAAGAGCACAGGGTCCGTGGACAAATCTGGATACCGATATTTTTTAAAATTATTCCCACGTTATCTGCCAACGTGCAATATTAACATAATCCCTCGAAAGCTTACTCCGTGGTGCAACACGTACTCCGTGGTGCAACCCTGCGACGTTTATTTTTACATGCAGCCGAGGAATCTTGCACTTTACGTCATCGAACAGAGAGTACTTCGATATGCTTGGTAAACTGCTTAACTATGTGATGACAGAGATCCGGTTATGAATGATAACCAAGTTTGTTTAGCAATAGTCACATCGAAAAATCATGCACACACAAAAATTCGGCTTTCATCACACGTCCTGCACGTCGTAATAACTATTATTTTCTATGTTTCTACGATCAGTATCATCCTGGTTTGTGCAGTCTTCAGTGGATTACATATTATACTTGTCACAAATGTAGATACAATGACATAAATGAAATGATACTCCGCGCGGTCTGAGGCGCCTTGTCACGGTCGGCGCGGCTTCCTCCGTCGAAGGTTCGACTCCTCCCTCAGGCATGGGTGTGTATGTTGTCCATAGCGTATGTTAGTTTAAGTTACATTAAGTAGTGTGTAAGCTTAGGGACCGATAACCTAAGCAGTGTGGTCCCACAAGATCTTACCACAAATTTACACTGGCTTGATCGAAAGTTCTCGTGTGTCCCCTTTTATTTCCACTCTCCGTACGAAAAAAGTTTTCTCCTCTTTTCAGGATAAATACATTGCAAATAATAAATGAATCATTAAATATTGATACCGAGCGAGGTGGTGCAATGGTTACCACATTGGACTCGCATTCGGGAGGACGACGGTTCAAACCTGATTTAGTTTTCCGTGATTTCCGTAAATCACTTTAGGCAAATGCCGGGATGGTTCCTTTGAAAGGACACAGCCGACTTCCCTCCCCATCCTTCCCTAATCTGATGGGACCGATGACTTCGCTGTTTGGTCCCCTTCCCCAAATAAACCAACCAACCAAATAGTGATAATTGCAGTCATACAACTAAATCTACTGTTAGAATTAAGTGGGAATAAAAAAAAAGAAAAGAAAAAATATGGCAGCAGCGAGATTATCTTCAGAAACCTCGCTCTTATGGATCCTACACACTTACTCGCTCGCCTGCGGGCTGTTTGAATGTTTTCCAGTTTATAATGTATAATCACGCCAAAAAATTCCAAGTTCGATCTTCTCGAAAACGCTTTGGAGTTGCCTCTTCCTGTTTACCGATTGAAGCGCTGTTGGTGCCCAAGGCACACTGCCAATATGAATAAAATCGGTGAGGTTGTGACCCAACAAATCTGTGGGTCACAAATTTTTCATTGCAATTTTTCTTTTCGGTGGATTTTTCTATGACTCAGAGTTTGTAAATAAGTGTATTAATGTTTGTGTGATGAAATGGAAATTTTTCTCATTGTAAAGTTGAATAAATGTTAGTTTTAAGCTAGTGTAACCAGACACACTGGCTTAGTCAGGACTATGGGATATTGTCAGTGAGTATAGTGAACTTACAGTTGCATTATCGCTGAGCGCTCAAGCACGCCACCAGTTGAGTTGAGTGCAGAGAACGTAGGAGAGTATGGAGAGAGACAGTCGGGACGAGTTGAGAAATGATCGTATTGTAGTGGTGCTGAAGTATGTAATGATTCGACGAATATTTTGTGTGAAGGAGTGACTTGTACGGCATTAGGTATGTAGACTACAATTACTGTAAGAGGATGCTAACTAACATGAAGAGTACTATGGGCCCAATTGTATTTATTACGAAGCTAGAAGAAGAAGAGGCCACACATTGTCAAAGAACAATGCTTTACATTGAAAGGAAGACATGTCAACCTAAAGTAAGATCCATCTAATTACTTGGTCAGACTTAGTTCATTTTTGTGTTTGAATAAGACCGGGTTATTCCAAGTGTAGACTATCAATTTTCCCCAAGGAAAAATTCCTAAGTAGGATCCATTCTATCCATTACTGACGATGCGAGAAAGTCCTAATGATAGAGCAACTATTTCAGTGTTTTATGGAAGAAATAATAGTAATTAAAAGTTCAATAATTTGCAAGATTAAAATTAACAGAAGTGTTCAAGTCTAGTAATCATCAATTTCAGAGACAAAGCAAAATTCAGTAAAAGATATTTTTGTGCATGTTTTCACGAATAAATAAGCTTTCATTTTACGCAACTGCAATCAGTCAGAAACATATATTAACGTCTCGAGCCAATAATGGTAGTTACTGCAGCGAAGTGATAAATGTTAGTGAATAATAATGAAGGCTGAAGTTACAAGAGACAAATACGTCAGTTAAATCATATCACTATCTTTGCCGATTTTTTAGAGTGGAAATTTTGACTTTGCAGATTATGTAACTGTAACTCACACGAAAGTGATTACTGAATGACTTTATATCATTAGAATATTTTTCAAGCTAAATGACAACATTTAGTACTGAGCAGGTATAAGTAACACCTTGATTAAAATTTTATTTTAGGAAGTAAGCATTACAGTGGGTGACGTCGCAACATTTTTGTAATTACGTAGCCATCTATTCCTAATAAGATTTTGTTGTTCTTTGATTATTACACAAAATAAGCAGTCTTGCATATGCGGATGACTTAGTTGTGATGGCAGATTCGATTGAAAGTTTGCAAAGTAATATTTCAGAGCTAGATCAGAAATGTAAGGACTATGGTATGAAGATTAGCATCTCCAAAACGAAAGTAATGTCAGTGGGAAAGAAATATAAACGGATTGAGTGCCAAATAGGAGCAACAAAGTTAGAACAGGTGGACGGTTTCAAGTACTTAGGATGCATATTCTCACAGGATGGCAACATAATGAAAGAACTGGAAGCGAGGTGTAGCAAAGCTAATGCAGTGAGCGCTCAGCTACGATCTACTCTCTTCTGGAAGAAGGAAGTCAGTACCAAGACTAAGCTATCTGTGCACCGTTCAATCTTTCGACCAACTTTGTTGTATGGGAGCGAAAGCTGGGTGGATTCAGGTTACCTTATCAACAAGGTTGAGGTTACGGATATGAAAGTAGCTAGGATGATTGCAGGTACTAGTAGATGGGAACAATGGCAGGAGGGTGTCCACAATGAGGAAATCAAAGAAAAACTGGGAATGAACTCTATAGATGTAGCAGTCAGGGCGAACAGGCTTAGATGGTGGGGTCATGTTACACGCATGGGAGAAGCAAGGTTACCCAAGAGACTCATGGGTTCAGCAGTAGAGGGTAGGAGGAGTCGGGGCAGACCAAGGAGAAGGTACCTGGATTCGCTTAAGAATGATTTTGAAGTAACAGGTTTAACATCAGAAGAGGCACCAATGTTAGCACTGAATAGGGGATCATGGAGGAATTTTATAAGGGGGGGCTATGCTCCAGACTGAATGCTGAAAGGCATAATCAGTCTTAAATGATGATGATGATGATTATTACTAATTGGTTTCTAAGAGCTACTACCTGTCTGAAAGGTATTTGTTCACTGTGACGTAGCCATCTGAATTCACGCTAGAGCAATATTTATCAGTTTTGTGCTGTTTTCACCTTGCAACAAAACTAAGCATTCTTACATACGTTTTTCTACATTAACAGGCAGTGAGTGCAACGACAATAATTTTGCTCACGTAGTGAGCTGGAGACCGTAAATTTTCTTTAATTCATTGACTGAACTGATAACATTTTCCAAATTCAAGTAACTGCTGTAATACCAATCAGCCCATTTTATATTAAATAATCTTATCCTAGTTTCATTTCTTGTCATTACTGCAGACAGTACTGAGCATCGGCGACGTCCTTTGGAGTAGATGCCTTTGCCACACAACAGGGAACATCAGGTACAAAGTGCATTTAAGTCCTAATTAACTGGGAGTGTAGGGTTTGGCTATAGGCGACAGTTCGAACGATTCCTTTGTAAGAATTGTATGAACTGTTTTATGTCTGATGGCCCCTGTCGATTACTTTGTTTACATAAATGAAGTACCTACATTTAATTACATTGAAATGTATTAAAATTGCAATAAGTGGCAAGAAACGCACTACATGCTTGGATATGGAAATGAGAAGGGCGTGTAGTACTCTTATGAGAGTGAGAAACGTCTACCAGTATGAGCCGAATTACATTTTGGGAGTAACGCGGCGTTTTGAGATTGCAGTTTGTTGTTCTGTTATATTGTCACGTAGAAGAAGGTGTAATTAGATGAACGACGAACACAAACTTCACTTAACGAACGTTTATTGAGCACTTGCACATACAAGAGCGCGGAGCGAACTACCTCCGGCCCGAACATATACAGTATATACAGGGTGGTCCATTGATCGTGACCGGGCCAAATATCTCATCAAATAAGCGCCAAACGAAAAAACTACAAAAGAACGAAACTTGTCTAGCTTGAAGGAGGAAATCAGATGGCGCTATGGTTGGCCCGCTAGATGGCGCTGCCATAGGTCAAACGGATAACAACTGCTTTTTTGTAAAAAAAACAGGAACACCCATTTCTTATTATATATTCGTGCAGTACGTAAAGAAATATGAATGTTTTATTTGGACCACTTTTTTCGCTTTTTGATAGATGGCGCTGTAATAGTCACAAACATATGGCTTACAATTTTAGACGAACAGTTGGTAACAGGTAGGTTTTTTAAGTTAAAATACAGAACGTAGGCACGTTTGAACATTTTATTTCGGTTGTTCCAATGTGATACATGTACCTTTGTGAACTTATCATTTCTGGGAACGCATGATATTACAGCGTGATTACCTGTAAATAGCACATTAATGCAATAAGTGCTCAAAATGATCTCGATCAACCTCAATGCATTTGGCAATACGTGTAACGACATTCCTCTCAACAGCGAGTAGTTCGCCTTCTGTAAAGTTCGCACATGCATTGACAATGAGCTGACGCATGTTGTCAGGCGTCGTCGGTGGATCACGATAGGAAATATCCTTCAACTTCCTGCACAGAAAGAAATCCGGGGACGTCAGATCCGGTGAACGTGCGGGCCATGGTATGGTGCTTCGACGATCAATCCACCTGTCATGAAATATGCTATTCAATACCGCTTCAACCGCACGCGAGCTATGTGCTGGACATCCATCATGTTGGAAGTACATCCCCATTCTGTCATGCAGTGAAACATCTTGTAACGTCGGTAGAACATCACGTAGGAAATCAGCACACATTGCACCATTTAGATTGCCATCGATAAAATTGGGCCAATTATCCTTCCTCCCATAATGCCGCACCATATATTAACCTGCCAAGGTCGCTGATGTTCCACTTGTCGCAGCCATCGTGGATTTTCCGTTGCCCAATAGCGCATATTATGCTGGTTTACGTTACCGCTGTTGGTGAATGACGCTTCGTCGCTAAATAGATCGTGTGCAAAATATTATCATCGTCCCGTAATGTCTCTTGTGGCCAGTGGCAGATTGTACACGACTTTGAAAGTCGTCACCATGCAATTCCTGGCGCATAGAAATATGGTACAGGTGCAATCGATGTTGATGTAGCATTCTCAACACCGACGTTTTTGAGATTCCCGATTCTCGCGCAATTTGTCTGCTACTGATGTGCGGATTAGCCGCGACAGCAGCTAAAACACCTACTTGGGCATCATCATTTGTTGCAGGTCGTGGTTGACGTTTCACATGCAGCTGAACACTTCCAGTTTCCTTAAATAACGTGACTATCCGGCCAACGGTCCGGACACTTGGATGATGTCCAGGATACCGAGCAGCCGGCCGAAGTGGCCGTGCGGTTAAAGGCGCTGCAGTCTGGAACCGCAAGACCGCTACGGTCGCAGGTTCGAATCCTGCCTCGGGCATGGATGTTTGTGATGTCCTTAGGTTAGTTAGGTTTAACTAGTTCTAAGTTCTAGGGGACTAATGACCTCAGCAGTCGAGTCCCATAGTGCTCAGAGCCATTTGAACCATTTGATACCGAGCAGCAGACATACCACACGCCCTTTGGGCATATTGAAGAAGGGTGAGGTGAAACATCGTGTCAACACACAGTGTAGCACTCTCGAATAGCACCAAGGGGGTGCCAAGGTTAACGTCTCTATCCACCATCAACAGTGCTGCATGTCCTCAGTTTATTGGAACTGGAGAGAGGTTTGGAATTTGATCCTGGTCTTTGGTGCAAAGACTAGTGATCAGGGACGACGACACCACTCCTCCTAACCCCTCTGACGTAAAGGAAAAGGAAAATTTGTCAACAGCATACCTGGACACTCTCCCCATCCAAGTGCTGGCCACACTCGACGGTTCCTAACTGACGAGAACCATCGTATCCACCTCAGCCAGTCGTCGACTATGCAGGAAGACAAGTATCCACACGCATCGAGCACCACCGACTGTCAGCACGGGGACAACATTGTTGCAGCTTCCCCAAGTGAGCCAGCAGGGACACTGGGACAAGAAGTGACGCCATGCTGTCTTTTCAGATCACTCCAGG
Organism: Schistocerca serialis cubense; assembly: GCF_023864345.2. Classification (NCBI taxonomy): domain Eukaryota; kingdom Metazoa; phylum Arthropoda; class Insecta; order Orthoptera; family Acrididae; genus Schistocerca; species Schistocerca serialis. The sequence goes on along the minus strand of NC_064641.1, from coordinate 67,920,603 downwards.
TTCTGCGTACAACATCACTATAGACATATCCATGCGTGGAAATCCAAGGACAACGAACGGTATTAGATTGCATTCATCAACATCATATGGACACAGCATCTGATGTAATGGTATAGGATACAATTACGTCTACAACACTGTCACCTGCGATTCACATAGGTAGTAATTTGGGTAGCACCCATTAAATTTATGATGTGTTGATCTATCTACATGGATATTCTACAAATCACATTTAAGTGCCTGGCCGAGGGTTCATCAAACCACATTCACAATTCTCTATTATGGAAATTTCGTATAGCGCGTGGAAAGAAAGAGCACTTATATCTTTCCGTAAGAGCTCTGATTTCCCTTAGTTTGTGATGATGATCCTTTCTCCCTATAGTTTGGTGTCAACAAAACATTTTTGCATTCCGAGCAGAAAGTTGGTGATTGGTATTTCGTGAGAAGATTCCGTTGCAACGAAAAACACCTTTTTTTAATGATGTCCATTCCAAATCCTGTATCATTTCAGTGACACTCTCACCCCTATTTCGCGATAATACAAAACGTGCTGTCCTTCTTTGAACTTTTTCGATGTACTTCGTCAATCCTATCCGGTAAGGTCCCCACACCACGCAGCAATATTCTAAAAGAGAATGGACTAGTGTAGACAGTCTCCTTAGTAGATCTTTTACATTTTAGAACTGTTACATTTTCTAAGTGTCCTGCCAATAAAACGTCTTTGGTTAGTCTTCGCCACAACGTTTTCTATGCGTTCCTTCCAATTTAAAATGTTAATAATTGTTATTGCTATCCATTAAGGCGAGTGGCTGTACCCTACCTTTGAGGTATCCTGGCGCTACCTTTCAATATGATAATGCAAGACTACATGTCTCCACATGATACGCAAGACAACATGTTTGCTGTGTTGTGCTGTCCTACCTCGATACGAACTATGTTCGACTGTTTCCGTGGCGAAACACGTTCACAATACCTCTTTCTCACTGAAAACATCAGGTGTTAGGTCGCCCAGACAAAGGGATGCCATCCATTACGATTGATGAACTATGGTATAGAGCTGAAACAGCATGGAATGACGCACCCGTAACTGTCATCCAAGCTCAATGGTTTCCGCGGCCAGCCTTCTTAGAGCCGTTGTTGCTGGCATAGGTGAAAACTTTGTTGACTGAATTTCGTACTCAGTATACACACGTATCACCTACAAATGTAATCATATATTCGTTCTGCTATACTATGCACGCACAGTGAGAAAAATATCGATCCTGTTGCTCCAATTTTAATGGCCAACTGTGTACTCTGTGATTCCGTGATGTTACAACTTTCAGAGATGATGGGGAAAGGTAAATGTGTCAACGTGAAGAAAGGGACCCTGGTCTGGAAGCGACCGGGTCAAAAATTATGAGCGAAGTTCATTTTGATACCTCTGTCAATGGACCTCTTCTACTACAATCTCTATGCTCTCAAAATTTTGGACTGATGTAATATGAACCAATAAAAGAAAAATTGCGTAGTAAACATCGGCTCTAATTTACATACCTTAAGAGCTGCGAGAATTTCTTCAGTAGAAGAGATGTGTTTCACAGAAGCAAAGATGAACAATTGCTAATGACGTACGCACTTTAGAGCACATACTGACTGGATGTTGTTCTCTTGTTTTGTTACATACTACACTACTGGCCATTAAAATTGCTACACCAAGAAGAAATGCAGATGATAAACGGGTATTCATTCGACAAATATATTATAATAGAACTGACATGTGATTACATTTTCACGCAATTTGGGTGCATAGATCCTGAGAAATCAGTACCCAGAACAATCACCTCTGGCCGTAATAACGGCCTTCATACGCCTGGGCATTGAGCTAAACAGAGCTTGGATGGCGTGTACAGGTACAGCTGCCCACGCAGCTTCAACACGATACCACAGTTCATCAAGAGTAGTGACTGGCGTATTACGACGAGCCAGTTGCTCGGCCACCATTGACCAGGCGTTCTCAGTTGGTTAGAGATCTGAAGAATGTGCTGGCCAGGGCAGCAGTCGAACATTTTCTGTATCCCGGAAGGCCCGTACAGGACTTGCAACATGCGGAGGTGCATTATCCTGCTGAAATGTAGGGTTTCGCAGGGATCGAATGAAGGGTAGAGCCACGGGTCGTAACACATCTGAAATGTAACGTCCACTGTTCAAAGTGCCGTCAATGCGAACAAGAGGTGGCCGAGACGTGTAACCAATGACACTCCATACCATCACGCCGGGTGATACGCCAGTAAGGCGATGACGAATACACGCTTCCAATGTGCGTTCACCGCGATGTCACCAAACACGGATTCGACCATCGTGATGCTGTAAACAGAACCTGGATTCATACGAAAAAATGACGTTTTGCCATTCGTGCACCCAGGTTGGTTGGTGAGTACACCATCGAGGGCGCTCCTCTTTGTGATGCAGCGTCAGCGGTAACCGCAGCCACGGTCTCCGAGCTGATAGTCCATGCTGCTGCAAACGTCGTCGAACTGTTCGTGCAGATGGTTGTTGTCTTGCAAACGTCCCCATCTGTTGACTCAGGGATCGAGACGTTGCTGCACGATAAGATACCTGTCATCTCGAGTGCTAGTGATACGAGGCCGTTGGGATCCAGCACTGCGTTCCGTATTACCCTCCCGAACGCACCGATTCCATATTCTGCTAACAGTCATTGGACCTCGACCTACGCGAGCAGCAACGTCGCGATACGATAAACCGCAATAGCGATAGGCTACAATCCGACCTTTATCAAAGTCGGAAACGCGATTGTACGCAGTTCTCCTCCTTACACGAGGCATCACAACAACGTTTCACCAGGCAACGCCGGTTAACTGCTGTTTGTGTATGACAAATCGGTTAGAAACTTTCCTCATGTCAGCACGTTGTAGGTGTCACCACCGGCGCCAACGTTGTGTGAATGCTCTGAAACGCTAATCATTTGCATCATTTGCATATCACAGCATCTTCTTCCTGTCTGTTAAATTTCACGTCTGTAGCACGTCATCTTCGTGGTGTAGCAATTTTAATGGCCAGTAGTGTACTTCCTCGCGAAAATGGGAAGCAAAGAGCTTTCAGTGGAAGAAGTCTACTGTCAGAGGTATCAGAATGAGTTTTGCTTATAATGTTCGACTTGGTCTTCTGTGGGCCAATGTTCCTTGCCGCAAGTTGATACACTTACTCTTCAACATCCCTGAAAGTCTGTAGTACCATCTCGTAATCACTCTGTTAACTAAAAAAGTACCCGTTGACCATCGAATGTAGACTGCATGTGCGCGGAGTATGCCTACACTGATTCTGCGTGCTATTTTCTTGCGTGTCTCTGGAAAATTAATGTAGTAATTTGAAATTAATTAGTTACTTTAAGACTGTATTTGCAAATTAATCACGTGACTAATGAATTTGTAGGCGGAGGTCACAAACCACAAAGCGGGGACTCGCGCCTCCATTAGCGCAGCTTGTAGGCCGCCACGCTGCCCTCGCCCTGGTCATTGTGTCGGCGTCACTCGCTGACAGCGACAACCGTGCAACACAGCCGCCTGATGCGTTCGCCTGCTCCTGACAGTCGCAGGTAGCCTAAGTACCAGCTCTGTGGAACAGGTTTAATTACATTCATCGAACTGAAAATTTTCAACAAAATCTGGTACTTTACCTTTCCATTTACATTTTTTATTGCGTGTAGTTACCAAATTGTTTCCTTTTGCAAACTTCATAATGTATACAAAGTCAATACGTATAACTTGTGTACAAAGATCAATTCGCGTCATATTTGTGCTTAAATGCTTAAACATGTCTGGCTTCGAACTATTTCAGTGAATAAAGACATTTATTGCAAGACAAGTTTTAATTTTGTTGCAAAGGAATCATAGATACTGACTCTGATTTGTCATTGATTTAAATCGATTCCGGCATGCAGTCAATGTCTGTGATTCCTTTGTGTCTTGATTCATTGAGCTGCTGAATCAAAAATGGTGTCTGTTCTTCTGGACATGTCCGAAGAAACAGACATTACATAAATTTTAACTTGGTTTTAAATGCATCACCAGTACGTGCTTTTCAGATCTTGGAAATTTGTTGTACCGCATAGAGTCACTGATATATGGACAGTGGTCTAATATTTTTAATTTTGCCCTTTGTCTGAAGAACTATATTTAAGTCTTGTATTATAATGATGGACATAATAAAATTTATGCGTGTCGCTATTATGATTTACAAAAACTGAGCATGCAGTTAGATATTTATTTTCGATAAGAGTATCACGTCTCGTCTCTCTGTACCCCAAACCATGTACCATACTAACAGCTGTCTTTTGTAGCACAAATATTCTGTTCAAGTGCATATCAGCATCACAGCCAAACAGTTCCACCCCATAATTTATAAACAGACATATTGTCCCACAGTTACAGTCTTCAGAGTTCTGTTACATTTTTGACAGATGGGTAGGCAAGTATAATGTCTTGTTTATTTTATTGCATAAAAACTTAACATACGTAGTTTTCTCATCGAGCTGTGGCCGAGCAGTTCTAGGCGCTACAGTATGGACCGCTACGGTCGCAGGTTCGAATCCTGCCTCGGGCGTGGATGTGTGTGATGTCCTTAGTTAGGTATAAGTATTTCTAAGTTCTAGGGGACTGATGACCTCAGATGTTAAGCCCCATAGTGCTCAGAGCCATTTGAACCATTTTCTCATCGAAGATTGTCATCCGAGTGCTGACCAAGTACGAGTAATTTACAGTTTTCATTGTCTGTATACGAAATTCTACGAATATTTACTATACATCTGTGGCATGAACTGCCTGCTTTGAACTCCAGTAACTGTGATTTTGAGGTATTAACTTTTAGGCCCTGGTTACTAAAATGTTTAGTCACTTATGATGTTTCAAGTGTTGCAAAATATATTAGCTCCTTTTAACGTCACCATAAAGCATCAGAGAGGTGTCATTAGCGTAAGTAATTATTTGGAATTAGAAGAAATAGATACGGTTCTAGCACTGACCCCTATGGCACATCTTGTTTTTTTTTTTTTTTTTTTTTAAAAAAACCATGAGTCCTCACCGATAGCTGAATGGTCAGCGTGACCGAGTGCCGTCATAGGGGCCCGGGTTCGAATCCCGTCTGTGTCGGGGACTTTCTCCGCTTAGGGTCTGGGTGTTGTGTTGTCTTCATCATAATTTCATCCCCATCCGGCGCGCAGGTCGCCCAATGTTGCGTCGAATGTAATAAGACCTGCACCAAGGCGGCTGGACCTGCCCCGCAAGGGGCCTCCCAGCCAATGACGCCAAACGTTCATTTCCATTTACCAGGTGTTCAAGAGAGGTGTGTCTGATACTGAATGCCCCCAGTTCGTCTAACAGCAGTCCGTGGTTGACATGATTGAATGCATTTGTTACATCCAAAGTATGACCACAGTATTTTTTCCTTCATATAGATATCTACAAAAAAATTATATAAACAGCTGTTCTGGTATTGTGATCTTTTCGAAATTCATATTGAGTTTCTGCGTGGCGATTATTTTTAGTGAAAATGGCACTAATCAGTTCCAGCATCACTCACTCAAAAATCTTACTAAATGTACGAAATAGTAATATTGGTCTGCCGTTTAATGCTTCTTCCTTTGATTCTTTTTTATGTGTTCTTCTGTCTGTGCTTCTTTTCACTGCACTGGGCAACGTGCATTCATTGATGCTACAATTGATGAGTCGTGTAACTGGTTTAACCAAAGCGTCTGTACATTTTTGATTACTTTGTTAGAAAGAACGTCCTAACCACTTGAGCGTTTGTTTATTTTTAGCTGTCACATTATTGTGATTATTTCTTGTTCCTTTACTTTCTCAAATCCAAACCCTTTACCTTTCGTGTAGCATGTATCGAGATGCTGTCGGATCTGACCTGAAATTATGGGTCGATAGGGAAACTAAATACTTGTAAAGATCGCTGCAAATAGTTTTTTCGTCTTGTATCAGAAGACGTTCTTGTCTGATATTTGTTACTTCACCTTTTGTTTTTGTATATGTTTTACACCGTTTGTTAATTAGGTTCCAAGAGGTATGGCTTCATTTGCTGACTGAGTCACTGATTCACTGTGGACATGTTTCCTAGGATTTAGTTCTGAACTGAAACTTTGCTTTGCACTCATATATATTTCTATTTGAAAACATTCAGCCTAGAAGACTTTGACAGTACATGTAGGTCAGGATCGACTAGATTGACTAATCTAGCTGGTAGTTTCAACCTGACTCTTTGTCCCACTGATTGGAGGTCAAGTACGTTATTATTGTCGTAATTAGACCTCAAGTGTCAATGGAGCCCGCCGGGGTAGCCAACGGTCTCGGGAGCCTTGCCACGGTTCGCGCGCCTCCCCCAGTCGGAGGTTCGAGTCCTCCTTCCGGCATGTGTGTGTGTGTGTGTGTGTGTGTGTGTGTGTGTGTGTGTGTGTGTGTGTGTTGACCTTAGCGTATGTTAATTTAAGTCAGATTAAGTAGTGTGTAAGCCTAGGGACCGATGATGGTTCAAATGGCTCTGAGTACTATGGGAGGTCATCAGTCCCCCAGAACTTAGAACTACTTAAACCTAACTAACATAAGGACATCACACACATCCATGCCCGAGGCAGGATTCGAACCTGCGACCGTAGCGGTCGCGCGGTTCCATACTGTAGCGCCTAGAACCGCTCGTCCACCCCGGCCGGCCTAGGGACCGATGACCTCAGCAGTTTGGGCCCATAGGAACTTAACACAAATTTCCAAATTTACAGACTTGAATGGGATTCACCTGTTTGTTATTTGATCTTTATTACTGGTAGACACTATAAAAATTCCCTCCAGCTACGATATTTTTGGGTGCGATTATATTCTTAGAGGTTAGGATTCACTTACGCTGGATTATTTTTTACATTTTTGGAGGATCCTCATTTAAGATCGACTGAAAGCGCCTGCATTGCGCCTGTGGAGGCTGCGCGACGTACTAATATGGGTATTTCAGCATGGGTCGATATCTATTATCTCAAAACCACCTGTTCTACTGATCTGTAAATGTGATCATTTTATGTACTGCATATGTACCGTTGCAGCAATAAATTTTTAGTGACTTGAAAACCTGTAAAAGGGTGTACTATTTTTTTTTTTTACTGCAATGTATTTGACACCACCTCGACAGTGATTTATTCCTTTCGTGGGTGACAACATTCGTCTCTCCGGAGATCCAGAAGTGCAGGGGTTCGTGTTCACTGAGGGTATCGCTGGAATAATGTGGCTAACGTATATTTGGGGTCTTAGTCCCACCGAACACATTAGCTGTGTTGTAACTATGTGTTATAGCTAAAGTCTATACTTCAAACAACCTGACAGAACTGAAAAGTGTCTTCAGCTAAAGTGTCACAACATAAGCAAAGAATTCGCAGAGTATCGAACCAGGTCTATGTGATGTCTCTGTTCAGCAAAGTTGCATTCAAAGTAACTAACCACTTATTCTTCTAACCTACGTCATTTACGATCTTTTCCGCTGGTGTAAATATGTCTTTTTACGTCTTGTATCAAGCCGAATTGAACTGCAGAGTTCCCACTTCATATGAAGCCATATTCTCTTGTATATATCGATCCGTAACATGGTCATCGGTAGCCAAAAATAATGCGGACACAAAGAAGTCTTCAAAGGCTCTGATTACGTCTGCCAGTTTCATATACGCTCCACTACAGTCAAGAATATGTACTAACAATAAATCCACTTGGTGCAGATACTTCAGTTCCTCCTCAGTCACGTTTCACAAGGCGCTGTTTTCTGAAACATATACAGAATAAGACAGGATAATTAGCGGATGTGTAGAGACAGAAAGCGCTTTCACGGCTGCATGCCCCAAAATTGCTTCACCGAACATTTATGGCAGCTTATGCGATCACATCCGTACGAGGCTGCCAGATTCTAATTCGTCTCCACTCCAGTTCCTCAAGGATAAATGACGGTGTAGAAACCAACAGAAGAGAGGAGAAGAACTCAGTTTTTCTGGTCTTCAAAATCACAGACATTCCAGTAATTATGACCAATCGTATACATTATACTCACACAAACCTTCACCTAAAGACGGTTGACTAAACGACTGGCATGCATTTTTCTTATATTTTCATTTGTTCGCTGTCAAATCCAGCAAGTGGACGATGTACGTTATTCTGAGCACAGTAAAATGGGGTTAATAGAAACAATGGGATGAATAGTAACGAAGCCTACAAAACAGGTTCTATCGTATAGAAAGACAAATAGAAATATCATTCGAAGATTTATTTGTCTAGGTTGGTAGTAAATCAGTCTAATTCGGAAATGATGAAATCCAAAGTCGGCGACACTATCAGTTGATGTTTTGTTCCCTCTTTCACAAACAAGAGATATAGTCCAGTTTATGACTACTTTGAATTTTATTTGAAAGTATCAAATGAACACCCACAATGAAATCCCTTTGGGCCTCTGTCAAGTGTTGATAAGAGTATGTGGCATTGTGTCCTTCACAGTGATCAGTCGACATCTGACTCTGCTCATCCTCCTTATTTTCCCTCCAAGGTCTCGGAGCAATACCAATGCTCTGTGGTGTGCGTTCTATCAGAAAATTACTACTCTATGTTTATTTGCATTTGAATCATGGCATCATTATGAGGGTTTGGGCGGGTGGAAATATGAACACTTTTTTAAATTTTTGGTTTAAATATATATATTTGACCCTGATTGTGTTGAGCAATATTTTCCGAACAAATGTCTTCTATAAGCCTTAAATTCAGCTTGTATAACATTCAGTCCAACAAGCGCCACAGGATCCGTAGGAATACCGTCCGTGAATTCTGCTTCAACGGGCTTGGTACTTGTAGCGTTCACAAGAGGGAGTACGTGCATTTATACATTGCCCTAACTGATTAATATTTACACTATTCCCACGCAAATACTTTACAGAATCATAATATGCAGATCGTACATACAGTCGACAATGGCGTCTGAATAGCAATTGGTGTATGAGATAGCTTGTAATCCGTCGTCTTCTTCTTCTCTATGCACTCCTTCATGCTGCACAGTTAGTCCCATTCATACGAAGAATACTGCACTTTAGCCCCAACCTGTTGAACGTTTTCTACTTCTATAGCTACTTCAAAGTCACTGTTAGGTTCTAGGCGGGCATTCACGCTGTTAGATCCACTGGCAGCCAAATTATATGTCTTGGCGAATAACAGTACTCTTGTGGAACTTTACTGAGGTTCCCTGAGTTGAGCAACGTCCAGTGAGTGTGACTGCAGTACAATATAGTAGAACGACAGCAGGTACAGGTGCACTGAATTTCAGCTGGCTAGCTCCATTTCAGATGGAGCTGTTGCGCTCCTGAAAAGATATATAAGTATAATCGAAAATATTAGTAAAATACGAGGGTCGTCCAGAAAGTAAGTTCCTATCACTCACGAAATGGACACCACAGTGAAAACCCAATGAAGCTTTGCATAGATGTGTTGGGTAGTGTCTTTAGTATGACCGTCAATCGCATCGATAAGCTCTTTTCAGTTGTGATCGCACTGGGAGCGAGTAAAGGTGCCTAGAACAACGATGTCTCCCGCCAAGTAGGAGGGCCCGCTGAGAGGCTTCGCCTTAATGAATGCAGCCCACCTAACACAACTGCCACGCACTTCATTCTACATGGCAATTCTCAGCCACACTCTGCAGGGGCAGTGAAGACGCTCCTGCAGCCTTTTCGATGGGAAGTGTTCGATCACCCACAACACTGCCTTAATTGGCTCGTCCTGAGTATCATCTCTTTCCACATGAAACGCTGGATACGGAGACAACACAGACCAGCATAGAGAATTATCGGAAAGCACAGGCGGCTGCCTTCTATGAAGATGGTGTTGGAAATTTGGTATAACGCTCCGACAAATGTCTAAGTCGGAGCGGCGACTATGTAGAAAGTATCTGGAAAGCGTAGCTAACTCTTGCAAATAAAATGCTTCTGATTTTCACTGTGGTTCCCATTTAGTGACCGATCGGAATTTACTTTCTGGACAATTCTCGTAATAGCAATAATAATAGTAACTGATGGATAAATACTTTCAGACTTCTTCAGCTTATTGGCCAACCTCTGGTGACATTGCTTCACGACAATACTTTCACTACTGCTTACAAATCTCGAATGCTCCCTATTGGGTGAGAGCGAAGTGTTGAAGAGTTGATTACGGAGTGGGGGAGGGGGATGTGGGAGAGGGTAAGTGGGGGGGGGGGGGGGAGAGAATGTGACCTTGAATATGACATGCTTAACTTTTTGGCAAGCAGTGAATTCAGAAGACTCTTCCAATGAATATCAACCTTAATCTCTATTTCCTACAACTATTTTTATGTAGTCGCTTCGAAAATTAGCATAAGGATTTTCATGCTTGTTTGTGTTTCCAGTGCATGATCACGAGTAGTTCAATAGCACAGTAATGGACATCTTCGCATATTTATGCGCATACATTACATCGATTTTGAACCATATAGACCTTTAATTATGAGAATCTGTCCAAAGTTCATTGATGAAAATGGGAATTATCTGCCTTTTTTCCGATTGCTTGGTATTCTTCGTTGTTCCAACGACCTATGATAATCTGCTGGTAAAGGGAGAACTAATAATATCGCACGATTTTAAAGGTTATGTCATCAGGTCCAGACGACTTTCCATTGTCAAGAAATTTCAGTTGCTTTCTGTTCCGCTACCACTTATCTTAGTATCTGACATATCGGCGTTCGCACGATGTTTGAAGGCGGAACCGTGTTACAAGCTCTCCTTAGCGATAAGACGGAATTCAGTACTTCAGCCTTCTGTATGTCAACTACTGTTTCCATGACACTACGGTCACGTAATGACTGAATAGACGATTATCAGTGTATCGACTTTAGGTAAGAGCCAACTTCTTAGGATTTCTGATCAGATCGGTGGGCAAGAGTTTACTTTACAATTGATGAACGCCTTTTGCATTTTTCTCCTTCTGCCCATTTTGGCTTCTTTCAGCGTTTTTCTAACAAGACTTTTACTTCACTAGTTCTCTTTGACTTCGTAGTAGCTTTCTAACGCGTCTATTGAAGCATGGCGCGTCATTATTATTCCATAGCTACCTGCTCAGCGTATACCACTGACTGCGAAGATGTACAGTTTTGCTATATTTTACTTGGGCTTTTTGTAAGTTTAAGGAAGATTGGGGCTTGACGCCCAGTCGGCTTCTAGGTGTTTAGAGACGAAGCGCTGCCTGGGACTGGGGAGGCATTGGGAAGGAAATCAGCCATGTGTTTTCCAAAGGATAATACCTACTGCATCAAAATTCTACAATGGCTCAGAATTTGATCGTTTTCTACGTGCGTTTTTATATAGTTCACCTGGCCAGACATATTTCATATGATTTTACAGCTAAATTATTTACATTCCAGTTTTTCATTTCTTCCAGGCGCATTTTTGCTTTGGGATCACAAATACCATTCATCACTAAAATCTATGAAATAGTTGGTAAACCTACGGTCACCATTTTAATCTCTTTTGCCTGTGAGTTGCATCATTCTATGGAATAGTTGGTAAATCCACGGGTACCATTCTAATGCCTTTTGTCTATGAGGTGGATTATTGAGAAATTTGTTAATTATTCTCGCTCTGTAAAGCGGTATTTGTTCGTTTACATAACTATGACTTTTAAGAAATTTTTCTTTACCATCGCTTCATATTCACAATGAATTATGTATCGAGCAGAATGAAAACAATTTAGCGTGTTATGCCAGACAAAATGTACTAACGAAGACCATCCATTATGCAGGGCGACCTAAGGTTACGTGATCAAAAATGTTGCCTGATGCTGGTATGACAGTAGGTATAGACTATCTATCGCTTGTGCCTTTGCCCCGCATTGTGCGCGGGGTTGGCGTGGTTAATTCGGATGTGGCATGTTAATGTGAAGGGGTGGCCGGATGCCCTTCCTGCCGCCACCCCCTACCCCCCCCGGTACGGAATCAGAGTACCCCGTCTGTCTGCGTCTAGTGTAAATCATGGAAAGGTGCAGATGTGTGTCAAATGTCTGTGAGGCGTGCAACTGAGGCGGGACGTGGGAACCAGCCCGGTATTCACCTAGGGGATGTGGAAAACCGCCTAAAAACCACATCCAGGCTGGCCGACACACCGGCCCGCGTCTTTAATCCGGCGGCCGGATTCGATTCCGAGTCCAGGAAGCAACGCATTAGCGCTCTCGGCTAACCTGACGGGTTTTACTTTAGGTGTAGACTCTCTTCGTGTATATCACGTTGCTTCACGAGCACACTTTTCAACAGGAGAGTTAGTACAGTCCACAGAGACTATGCCTTCACCATTTTCGACCGGATAAGCATTTTCAACAGTCCAAGCAATGAGTCTTGCCCTATGGCTGTGTCATAATGTGCCGAAATTCTTCACATACAAGCGTCTCATAGGACTCCTACAGCGTATGTGTGAAGAAGCTCGATATGCTATGAAAAGCCTTAGACGAAGAGTTATTTCGTGAATTACGGAAAGTGACTGTCCAGACGATTCTGTTATAGATACAGAAATAGTTGCTGTTAGGTGTATGTTTTATTTGTGCTTGTGTGTAATAAGAAATTGGGATTGTTTCGCCTTAGGGGAAAGAGGAGAACAGCTATCACGGCCCTAGTTTGGCGTAGAAACGGACGTTAAAACTGTAGGTGGGGAAGCAGATGACAAAGTTGTGTTCACTTCAGAGGCATGAGTTCGTAATTTACTTCCTCAATAGGTTTCAGGCTAGCATATTTCCAAATGGAACTCTCACGATTTGTGTGTATGTATTGTAGACATTTTCCTATGAACTGTAATATTTAGTCTTTAAGCGAACTAGAGAGAACAAATAATACACCACAGGAGCTAACTTCTATGCCAGAACTACGAGGGCATGCTGTAAAGTAACGTTTCTAATTTTTATATGAAAGCTAGTAAAGCTTTTTAAATATAACAAGTATTATTAATATTCTACTTTTTTATTCCTCATGTCTATATATTTACAGCCCTCTTCCGCTAGAGGGCTCCGAATTGTTGCGTGTAACACGCTGGTCTGTAATGCAAACATATTGGTGCGTGAGAAAGAGCGTGCTGTAATTGACTTTCGAATTCGAAGAGTTCGTCCACATTTCGAGCACCCTCTCCTACAGCATACCCGTTTTCTCGACACACGTCATGACACCTGCAGTTGTATGAGTTGCTGTTTGTAAACAAATAAAAAAATGTGAACTTATTTACTTCAGCGTTATACAGTTGGTATTGCGGTAGTGTTGTAGATACAGTTTTGGGGTATACTAGGTTCTTACGTAGTTTGTCATGTACTAACGCTCGTTGGACGGCTTGCAGCTACTTTTAGACACAGAAAACCTTAACTTTCGCCTCTTGTTCGCAATCCAAAACATTTCACCATCTTGCTGTTCGAGTGTGTCGCAAGAAATGTATGGCATATTGCGAGAAGGTTATGAAAATTGTAGTGGGAGTTCTGACGACTTCTGTTCCTTGTTTGTGTCTCTGTGTATGATGATGGAGTGTTTTGTGTGTGTGTGTGTGTGTGCCTGTGCGTGCTTTTACCTATTCTATGCCCTGTGTCCATTCTCTTAGAGCGGTAAAGAGTGTGTTGTTTGCAAAGAGTTATGTTTCCGTTTACTACGCTTTTCCCTCCCACTATAGCCTTTCGTATGTAGTAAATAAAAAAATAACAAAAGCGTATTGCATCAAGGCGGACTTACAGTCCCATACTGTTCTTTTTTGTGCAAGCACGGAACAATGGAAGAGCTTTAAGGTAAAAGGTAAAAATTATTTAGAGTGTAGCTTTATAAATTTTTGGTAAGCTGAGTGAGGATAAACATTTCATTAAATTTTGCGAGCGTTAAGAGCATGTTTTTATAATTTTGTATTTATTACGCAGTTATGCAGATTTTGTTCTTTCTTAGATGATATATGCACCATGTTGCTGCTCCCTTTCCCAGCCAACTGTTAACACCAGACGCAATGAATTCAAAACTGTGAGCAAGAGGCTGCTCTCTGCAAATATTTATGCGTTTCATGTACTTGAGTGAAGCAGCAAAAAGACATTTGTTTGCTACAGAACGTGGAACTACAGGGAAAAATTTGTTTTTCATTCTCTAGTGTCTTATGGTGAGACAATCGATTTCACTTTTTGTCAGATGTCCTTACACGTATCGTCTAAATTGAGACAAGTTTATAGCAACTGAAGACAGCGGTTGGTGCACCGAAACGTGTAATGGAAGTTTAGATATCCGGGAATCTGAACTACTAGTTTCAAAGCAACAAGGTATGAAATAAATATAATTTATTTATTGCGTGTATAGGACATGCTTTCAAAGTTTAGTAAAAATAGGAGACTATGTCAATTTTATTTATACGATGTGCGATGCATGATAAATGGGTTAAGCAAAGTACGTGACTTCTGTAAATTACTTATAAAATTACTTCAAGAAGGACAGGAGAGAGAAAGCTTAACGTCGGGACGATGCCCCAGTCATTTAAAGACAGATCGTAGTTACGTTGATCAAAGCTATCATGTTCCTTCCTTCACCCCAACTGAAATATAGTTTATCCATCCAGAGAGTTGCGAGTGAGTCGTTTACCTTCGTTTCATCTCTTTAGCTTCTGTACTACTGCAATGACTTGAATCTAACGCTATGAATGACATAGCCGACATCAAAAATTATACTCTTCCCTCCCAACGTTTATTGCACGTAAACGTTTTACTGTTCCTTGCTTATGTATGTAAACTGCTAGGCATTAAAACTGCAAACTCATGAATGCCGTATGAAACGGCCATTAAACTGGGAAGAACTGTAAACATGCCTGAAAAAGCAAAAGACCAGTCGAAAAAATAAGAGCACGAAAAAGGCGAATATGCACCTGTTTATTAAATGACTGACTGAAAAGTGTGGTGCCATATGCCTCATTCTTTTCCTCAGCACTTTTAAAAAAAGTTTCCACAAATTTTGGCATCTGGACATATTCTCGCTCTTTTTAGCATGCAACTGATCTCTCACTTCACTAACTGTAAGTTTTTCACACCCACTAGTCGCTCACACTCATCCATTCCAACTGTCCCATCCTCACTCACTCATTCTACCCAGCTCATTGTCATGACCTTTTTGTATCTCTTTAACTATCGCTGTCTCCTGTCTTACAGCAACAGTTCCCTTCGTTCTGGCCAACTACTGCTTTCTCCTCTCGCTGTCACTCTCTCCCTCTTGCTCTCTCTTACTGCTACTATCTCATTCATTCCTTCAAAATGGTTCAAATGGCTATGAGCACTGACTTAACATCTGAGGTCATCAGTCCCCTAGAACTTAGAACTACTTAAACCTAACTAATCTAGGGACATCACACATTCATGCCCGAGGCAGGATTCGAACCTGCGACCGTAGCGGTCGCGTGGTTCCAGACTTAAGCGCCTAGAACCGCTCGGCCACACCAACCAGCCATTCATTCCTTCCCACTGCTGCTGTCTCTTCTCACTTTTTCTCTCTTCCTCGTCGATAGTCATAGACTGTCTCTCATTATCATTGGCTCCCACCCATTTCCCTTTTGTCCTTCCCTGTATTCGTCTCCCAGTGGTACTGACTCCATTCTTTTCCTAACACTCTTCTGTCACTATGTTTCACTACCACTGTGTCCCTCTCTTTCTCGCACACTGCCATTAGCTCCTTCGCTCTTTCTCCGCCACAACCACTTCGTACTATCTTCCAGTATTTACTATTTTTTCGTGTATTTCCCACTGCCACTGTCCCTTTCCTTCACGCATAAAAAAACCATGATTATGTTCGCACACCCAAATCATTCGGGAAATTTGTAAAATTCTTCCGAAGGTAGAATGAGGCAACTGATGCCCCACTTTCCAGTTAAGTTTTTTAATAAACAAGAGCATATTCGCTTTTCTTGCTCTCCGACAGGAATATTTTTCCGCTGGCTCCCATCTCCTCCCTGCTACAGCAGGTTATGTCACTCATATGAAAAGAGTTTAATGGTTCAGTAAAATTTTGATGATTTACTTATGTGAAATTGACATAACGCAAAACTGTAGAATTTTACACATCAGACCGAATTTTGTGTGTACAAAAATTTTGCATGAGCTTCAAAAAATGGTTCAAATGGCTCTGAGCCCTATGGGACTTAACATCTGAGGTCATCAGTCCCCTAGAACTTAGAACTACTGAAACCTAACTAACCTAAGGACGACACACACATCCATGCCGGAGGCAGGATTCGAACCTGCGACCGTAGCGGTCGCGCGGTTCCAGACTGAAGCGCCTAGAACCGCTCGGCCACTCCGGCCGGTTGCATGAGCTTCAGTACTACAACAACAACATGGGGTTTTCAGAACCATTCTGATGATAATGAAGGTACTTTACAGCATATTTTTCCGTGCTACGTCATTTTACAAAATATTTTCTCGCCTGACACTGGGTATTATGTGTACAAGTAAAGTGAATTTGAAACTCTGTAACTCGGAAACGGAGAAAGATATTAAGGAAATTTTCAAGGCCGTTCGAGATCGGTATCTTCGGTATATATACTAAAAATTACAGCCATTTTCTGTAACTAGCCGTCTTGGAATCCGCGGCTCAGTTTTGGTACTCAAAAACCATGTTTTTGGGGTGCTTCACGACGATGGATACAGACTGTTGAAAACGGGAAGATATCGCTTCTGCATAAATTTCTGGAGAATATGCCGTTAAAATATCAACAATATTCTGCTGTTATTTATTATTTAAATATAACCTCAAACAGAATTTGACGGGCGTATTTTACATTTACAAGTAGGGTAACTTTGAGCCCCTGCATGTTGCAAACGGATAAAGATATCTCAGAAACACATCGTACAAATTTCAGCCATTTGCTGCCCATAGCCGTCTTGGAAGCCGCGGCTCGGTTTTGGTAGCCAAAAACCATGTTTTTTCGAGTTTTCTCAGGAACTAAATGGCGCATTTATAAGCCATTCAAGCCACACCATAGACCACATGTAATGCAAAAAGAACCAACCGATTTGCGATTTTGTCTATGTGCCTAAGCTGGAGGAAATGTATAATATTCGAAATTTTCTCCCTGTACTGTAGGATAATTGCACTAAGATGATTCCTCTGCTGGGTAACAAAAAGCCAAACACTTGACTCTACCTTCGTATCACCAATAGAACCCGAGGTACAAGCCCCGAAAAATCCCGTTTTTATGCGCGACGTTCTGGAACATATTAGGTAGCGCATGCATACCGATTTATATTTTAGTGCACCCGCACTACGTACGTAGCGGTAAAGTTATCTACATTCTGCATATAAGGTGAGTTTTTGTAGCAGGTTTATTACTCAAAAATAGAATTTGATGTTTCTGAAGATATCGCCTTATACTTCCGGTAAGGAGGAGAAACTTCTACCAGTAAATGTCTCAGTTCCACAGGGGCAGGACCATGGCCTATCGAGATTGCAGTTTGTTTGTAGTTCCGCGATGATGTTGCTCCCATTGGGCCGGACCCTACCACTGTCATGTGAATATGGAACCGATACGTTCAGAGGACCATATTCAATGTAACGCAGGATGTTAAAGCCCCCACCTGACTAGCGCTCGAGAGGACAGATATGGACTACACAAAACTTTTTATTATAATGTCTAGATCGCTACACCTTCTTTTCATAAGGATAACGGTATCCACCGCAGATCAAAGGATTCTTCAGGCCATGCAGTCCTTACCACGGCAACGTTTCAGTTGCTATTAGAAACCATTAAAAGGCTACGCTATCTTTCGGCAGTCCTCCTTTACAAGGAATACGCCCTCTCTAGTAGATCTGTGCTAATACATAAGGAATTTGAGGGACTGCGTTTTACCGATTTTGAAATTTTGCTGTGTATCAGTGTGATTCCTATTTTCCTTGAGTCTCTTTGCAAGACTCTCTGTTCTTAATCCAAGTAAAGCTTGATGAAAAACTGACAAATTTATTCCAGCATGTGTTAACTTCTAAATTACTTTTATTCAAAGATCATTTCTCTAAGATTTAGGATCGTAGGACGCACGTTTTCCGCCGTTATCTGATTTTGATTAACGAGTACTCGAGTCTGCAGAACTGAAATCTAACTGCTTCTGCAGATATGTAGGCGACACGTTTGCCGTATGAAATATTTTATACTGTTTTGCACCATCCAAAACCCATGCACTCAAATATCAAATTCATTATGTACTTGGAGAAAGTTGGTTGCTGTCCCTACCTTGATGCACCGGTTAGGAGAAAAAATGATTGTACTTTAACGCAGGGTGTTTAAACGTCAGACTTCTCATTCAGATTTACGACATGATGCCAACAGCTACCACGACCCAGCACACCGTGAGGGAGTGCGCAATCCTTTAATGTATCGGCTCTATTACTATCCCTAAAACGAAAAACCTAGTTTTTATCATCTCAATCGCACTTTTCACAAAAACGGCTGTTGTTGTTGTTGTTGTTGTTGTGGTCTTCAGTCCTGAGACTGGTTTGATGCAGCTCTCCATGCTACTCTATCCTGTGCAAGCTCCTTCATCTCCCAGTACCTACTGCAACCTACATCCTTCTGAATCTGCTTAGTGTATTCATCTCTTGGTCTCCCTCTACCATTTTTCCCCTCCACGGTGCCCTCCAATGCTAAATTTGTGATCCCTTGATGCCTCAGAACATGTTCTACCAACCGATCCCTTCTTAGTTGTGCCACAAACTTCTCTTCTCCCCAATCCTATTCAATACTTCCTCATTAGTTATGTGATCTACCCATCTAATCTTCAGCATTCTTCTGTAGCACCACATTTCGAAAGCTTCTATTCTCTTCTTGTCCAAACTATTTATCGCCCATGTTTCACTTCCTTACATGGCTACACTCCATACAAATACTTTCAGAAATGACTTCCTGACACTTAAATCTATACTCGATGTTAACAAATTTCTCTTCTTCAGAAACGCTTTCCTTGCCATTGCCAGTCTACATTTTATATCCTCTCTACTTCGACCATCATCAGTTATTTTGCTCCCCAAATAGCAAAACTCCTTTACTACTTTAAGTGTCTCATTTCCTAATCTAATTCCCTCAGCATCACCCGACTAAATTCAACTACATTCCATTATCCTCGTTTTCCTTTTGTTGATGTTCATCTTATATCCTCCTTTCAAGACGCTAACCATTCCGTTCAACTGCTCTTCCAAGTCCTTTGCTGTCTCTGACAGAATTACAATGTCATCGGTGAACCTCAAAGTTTTTATTTCTTCTCCATGGACTTTAATACCTACTCCGAATTTTTCTTTTGTTTCCTTTACTGCTTGCTCAATATACAGATTGAATAACATCGGGGAGAGGATATAACCCTGTCTTACTCCCTTCCCAACAACTGCTTCCCTTTCATGTCCCTCGACTCTTATAACTGCCATCTGGTTTCTGTACAAATTGTAAATAGCCTTTCGCTCCCTGTATTTTACCCCTGCTATCCTCAGAATTTGAAAGAGAGTATTCCAGTCAACATTGTCAAAAGCTTTCTCTAAGTCTACAAATGCTAGAAACGGCTGTAGTAAGCAATAAATTCGGTATTCTGCTTGGTTTCGACCCGGTGGGACGCCGAAAGGTCTCGAGACGATAGCCGTTACCACTAAAATCGGTCAGAAATAATTGAAAATGTGTTTCTCGATCTCCATCAAGCGTAGAGTCTGCCTAGTTTCCTCTGCGAACGACTTCGGCTAGCGCAATCGTAGATTTTATCATATACCGTGCTGTTACTAACTGACATGAATAAGTCGGTCTGTCGATGTTGTAGAAGTTCGCTGCAATGAACAAAAGCAATAAACGCGTTCAGTATGCAGACGTTACCACAAGTACCGCCACCATTTCTTACACGCAACGCTTCAAGGTATAGTAGGTAGCCATGCTGCTCCATTTCTGTGGAAAACCGAATGTTAGGGTGGAGAGAGTTTACAGTAAAATGATGCAAAGGGATATGGAAAGTTTTTCTCGTGAGCCCGTCTCGAGAAGTAACAAGCTGACGCAAGTGATCATTCCATGAAAAGTCAGGCGCTTATATGAGACAAAGGGCAAGTGATATAGACATCAACAACAGCCAAGCAAATCTACAATTTTAGAGCACAGCCTTACCGCGTCCATTCGATGGATTATTCTAATCCGGAAATTTTGGCCTCCTTTGTACTGCGATAGCGGTCTGAGAAAACGACTGAGATTCGATTGCGCACCCCACACTAAACAGTGACGGTGGCTTTCGGTAGACTTCTGAACACTGACTTTTTCTTTCTTGAAACAAAAGAGATAGGAACTTGAAAATCATCGAGCCATCTTCACATCTACATGTTGCAAGAAGAAAATCCTTGACTGGGATCATCTCTGATATCAGAAACCGAAAGGTTCCTCTGATACTTTCAAGATTAATTTTCTTTCTACATTAAACGTTTATATTGTTTGCCCCGACGCATCATTCTCCATTATGGGCTTACATAGGGCAGCGAGGCAATTCGGTTTGCAGTACATTCCTTACGAATGCCATTGAGTCTGTATGAAAAAAAAAAAAAAAAGAATGTGTCCGATGATTATACCTGCTTGTACACCCATGCGTTTTGCAGACATTTAAGTAATGGATTCTAAGCTCAAAGTTAAAAATTTGTGGAGAACCGGGTTCTGACTCCGGTCTCTGTCTTTCTTGGAATGTGCACAACCAACTCTCCATCTGTGCCCGCCTTTCGGACCTACTCAAAGTTTTAATTTGTCTCGCAATTCACCTTGAAAGCTGGGTTCAAATTCCGTTACGGTGCACACTTTAATTCTAGCCAGTCATCGCAGCAAATTTATGCTAAGAGTAAGAGAAATAATTATCATCTAAAGCTTTGTTTGGAATCTTCTGTGGAGAGTTGTATTAGCAAGGTAGCTCATTGTTACGGCCATCTTTAAATTTGTATACAAAAGAACCAATGAGGAAAAACAAAGGGCCATCTCGTGAAACGTCCCCTTTGAACAATTATACATGACTGTGCTTAAACTGACACACAATATTTTTTAGCGCAACGCTGGTGGGTCACCTCCAACTGCGCAACGCTACGTGCTGTTAACAGCCAACTGCCCAACACTACAATAAACAACAACAATGTAAACCAGCCACAGACTGCACACAGCACAGCCAGTGATTTTCATACAGAGCGCTACGTGGCGTTACCAATTTAAAAACCTAAACAGCCTACTTACACTCGATGTCGGAGTTGTTTGCAACGGACAGAATCAACATCATACGGTTCACTGTTGACAACGCAGCACTCCCCTGACGAAGTGTGGTTTCCCTAAATTGCTCTTATCAAATGCCAGAATGAATTCTTTGAAACTGTACGGCTGATTTCTTTTCCCGTCCTTGAAACAAACTGATCTTTTGCTCCGCCTGTAACGACCTCGGTGTTGACGTTATATAAAATCCTAATCTTTCTTCCTTCCTTCCTTTTCCAAGTGAAACAAATTGATTCGGGTGCCTAATTAAACTGAACGTGTGCCAGTCGATGACTCTAATATACACACAACCAAAAGCGAAACTAAAATAATGATGCGCGCGAGAGGTGGACATCCTAGATGCTAAATACAAAACTTGACCAAGAGTTTCTTCAAGAAGTGGACTTACTTTGTAGCCTTCAAAGTAATTTAGGTAAAGAAATAGGACACAAGAAAGACACAACAGCACGACTTGAAAAAGGAAAAGGACTTTCCATAGGAAAAACAGCTAACATACAAAATTATAAATCTTGAACTGCTAAAAGTTCATGGTTATTATATTCGGTGCACAATTCTGCGTGTGATCAAAACGTAGCAGGTGGAGAAGACAGAAATAAAATGATTAGATTTTAAAATGTAATTTTACAGGAAATTATTGGAGAACCCGTGGATAGTAAGAAGTGAATAGCACTACAATGAATCAACGAAATGGATGGATAATAAATAATAACGATAGTATGGGAGAAGGCATATTAGATGTAAGTCGTTGCTGAAAGCTACAAGTGAAAGGATGGTGAAAGGGAAGAATCGCAGTGGAGTATGTAAGGCAGGTCGTTGATCATGTGGGATTTTTTTTCCTTTATTTTGCGATTCCCCCCCAAGGGGGCGGGCTGGCAGCAGGTTAGTACGCCGCTCTTCAGTCTACAGAATTTGTTTTAAAAAGATGAAGATAATAAATAATAAAAGCAGGCGATAAAATCAGTGACTTAAATGGCAAAATGGTGCAAAACAGTGGAACTTAAAACATAAAAAAAGGGTTGATGATGCTAATAAAATACATATGAAGCAGACAGGTAAAATAATAGACCGACAATTAAAAAACACGGCGACAGTGGTTTCTGTTCACAAGAGATATAAAATTCACACCCAGTGACAGCATGATTTCTGTTCACAACACTTTGGAAAGGCGAACAACATTGAACATTCACGTGAACACTGCACTAAAAAGTTGGCACAAATATGACATACCACAGCCGAGGGCAGATGGGGGGAACCTGGACAGATGATGGGAAAGAAAAGGGGGCAAGGAGAGAAAAAACGAAGTGGGAGGGAGGGGGTAAAGGAGCCAATGGAGGACGAGGACCCATAAGAGGGGGGCGGTGGGCAGACACGACAGTTAGTGGGGGAAGGAAGAGGAGGGTAATACAAAATTACAAAATTATTTGGGGGGGGGGGGGTGAGAGGGAAGGCATAGAGAGGTTAGGCGGGGAGAAAGCAGGATGGAAGGGGGGGAAGAGGGACCCAGGGGAAAGGACAGAGGACAGGAGGAGGGGGGTGAGGATCAGAGTTGATAGGAGGGATAAATGGAGGGAGGGAGGGCATGATCTGGGAGGGGGAGTTGATGGAAGCCACCTTGGGAAAGGAAATGAAGGGGTGTAGAGATGGAGGGTAGGGGGGACACAACAGTGAAGGCGTGGCAGTGGGCGGGGGTTGGAGAGGAGAGGAGCAACCAGGGGTTGAGGGAGATCAAGGCGGCAGGAGGTGTAGAGTGTATGCAGATATGTTTAAGGAATAGGAGCAGATGGGGGAAAGGAATGAAGTCATAGAGGATCCGCGTGGGGGATGGGAGGTGTAGACAGAAGGCGAGGTGGAGTGCATGGCGCTCGAGGATCTGGAGGGTCTTATAGCATTTGGGGGAGGGGGGGGCGGATATCCAAGCGGGACTGGCATAACAGAGGAGATGATGTGGGACGCAACACCTACTCTTTAAATGTAGAAGAGGTCTTTCAAGAGACGGCAATGGAGAACATCAATCGAACCTTGAGGTTGATGAAAATAGAACAATAATGATATTAGAGAAATAGAACAGAATAATGTAGCAACATTTTATTAGGTTCATTGAAAAGGAAATGATTCGGAGGCTTTAACATGCAAACCGCTGAAGCAATGGAATACCATTGCCCATGGAAGAAGGTGTGGTCCGTGTAAGAGCACTGAGGTCCCACACACTTAAGCTCTTATGACGACATTGGTCAGTGCTTCAATGAATTTTCTTTCTCTGCAACCGTTCCGCTGTAAGGAACACCACACGCCTCTTTGGTCTTGTTTCGAAACCTCCGTTTCTCTGTTTTCAGAAAGACTGGATGCAGTGGACGGTAGAAGCGTTCACGTGCTTGTCTCTCGTCACGTGACTGTGTGCCCGTGCCCCTCCAGCGGGATTGGGTACTGAATTCTCAGGATCTATGCACCCAAATTGCGTGAAAATATAATCAGATGTCAGTTCTAGTGTAATATATTTGTCCAATGAATACCCGTTTATCATCTGAATTTCTTCTTGGTGTAGCAATTTTAATGGCCAGTAGTGTACTATACTAGAACTGACATGCGATTGCATTTTCACGCAATTTGGGTGCATAGATCCTGACAAATCAGTACCCAGAACAACCACCTCTGGCCGTAATAACGGCCTTGATACGGCGGGGCATTGACTCAAACAGAGCTTGGATGGCGTGTACGGGTACAGCTGCCCATGCAGCTTCAACACGTTACCACAGTTCATCACGAGTAGTGACTGGCGTATTGCGACGAGCCAGTTGCTCGGCCACCATTGACCAGACGTTTTCAATTGGTAAGAGATCTGGAGAATGTGCTGGCCAGGGCAGCAGTCGAACATTTTCTTTATCCAGAAAGGCCCGTACAGGACCTGCAACATGCGGTCGTGCATTATCCTGCTAAAATGTAGGGTTTCGCAGGGATCGAATGAAGGGTAGAGCCATGGCTCGTAACACATCTGAAATGTAACCCCCACTGTTCAAAGTGCCGTCAATGCGAACAAGAGGTGACCGAGACGTGTAAGCAATGGCAGTCCATACCATCACGCCTGGTGATAGGCCAGTATGATGGCGATGACGAATACACGCTTCCAATGTGCGTTCACCGCGATGTCACCAAACACGGATGCGACTATCATGATGCTGTAAATAGAACCTGGATTCATCCGAAAAAATGAAGTTTTGCCATTCGTGCACCCAGGTTCGTCGTTGAGTACACCATCGCAGGCGCTCCTGTCTGTGATGCAGCGTCTAGGGTAGCCGCAGCCATGGTCTCCGAGCTGATAGTCCATGCTGCTGCAAACGTCGTCGAACTGTTCGTGCAGATGGTTGTTGTCTTGCAAACGTCCCCATCTGTTGACTCAGGGATCGAGACGTGGCTGCACGAACCGTTAAAGCCATGCGGATAAGATGTCTGTGATCTCGACTGCTATTGTATTATTAATAAGAATTATAAGAAACTGCCTTCACACAATGTTCTTCGTTTAATTGCATTTTATTTACCTCCGAGTGACACCTGATTCCAGGTGTTCTTCCACCTTGTTGTAAAGTAACGGAAGCTGGTGACAAGTAAATCTGAAACATGTTTTGAAACTCTCTTCGTTGTCGATTAAGTGGTTGTTAATTAATACGTTCAACACACCCTCATTCTCTCGGAACAAAAACGTATTGATTACTGGTTTTCTGTCCTTCAAAAATGGCTCTGAGCACTATCGGACTTAACTTCTGAGGTCATCAGTCCCCTTGAACTTAGAACTACTTAAACCTAACTAACCTAAGGACATCACGCACATCAATGCCCGAGGCAGGATTCGAACCTGCGACCGTAGCGGTCGCGCGGTTCCAGACTGTAGCGGCTAAAACCGCTCGGCCACTCAGGCCGGCTTTCTGTCCTTCACCTAGGTCTGGGGCAATAATCCTGTACTTCATCGTTTGTTGTACGTTTAGCAATCAGCAAACCCAAGATTTTTCTTTCCTCCCATGGGATTTATCAGTGCTGTACAATATATTAGCACTTTAGTTAAACTAACAACACTTTGTTTAAACATTCTTTCCAGAGATCATGTGTGTACAGGATAGTTAATGCGATGAGGGTTTCATTTTCTGCGAAAACGCAAATGCTCGACGTATCCTTGTCCTGTCCGCGAAGTGCAGAATTGCTGCTCCTAGGACAACCTGCCTTTACTTGCAGTCACGTTGACAGTCCATGTTGATGCGCCACAAGATCAGGCCGCATAGTTCCCAGCAGGGTGCGATTTATGCTTTTACCAGTGGGGGGGATGTCTTAGTGGGTTGATAGATTTATATATGTTTCTAGCTCGGACTGTGGCGTTACGCATGGTTAAACAGTTATTTATAAATAGATGTTAATGCCGAAACTCACTATTCACCCGTATGCACTACCAGAAAAGCCATCCCTTGTTATATCTTTAAAAGTACATTATAGGTAAAGCTTATTTACAAAATCGTCTACATGCAGGTATACAAGGGGAATTCAAAAAGTAGAGGCACATTTGTGAAAAGCTGTACTTATTCTGATGATAGAAAACTGAAACATATTAATAGTATTAATAGTAAGACTTATTAAAAACTTTCAGTTTCGGCTCCACAAATTTAAATTATATGTAAAGTTTTATTACAGTGAGTGGGAAATAAACATCCCAGGTTGGGATGCATAAACTAAAACCAGAAGAGTGGATGGTCTGATGCAGAGGGGGGAAAATCCCCCCCATCCCCCCCTACAAATCGCACACTGGTTCCCAGTACGGTCATAGCTCTTATCTGCCAGTCTGCCACGCTCCTGACAAGTGATTCCATCGTGGAGGGTCACATACCGACCTGGTACCAGTTACATACCACCCACAGCTTTTCAAAGCGGCCAGTGTGTCCTTTTAAGGGGGGGGGGGTGATTAATATTGTCCGGTGAGCTTCTCTGAGACGTCGTACTGTAGAGCAGGATGAGAACGTGCATCTAATAATGGGCAACACATCTGCCTCGAAGGCGGTTACAGTTTCAAACAACGTCCACTGGCGACACGGTGCAGGAAGCAGCTAGTGCAGTGTGGCGATCCAGAAGAGCCAGTCGGCGGCAGTTAATTGCGGCGCCGGAAGCAACAACAAAGGGAGCGGCGGAGTGGCGGCAATACCGGTGGAGGGCTGTCGACGCGCTGGCCGGCTATTGGCCCCTGGAGGAGGCTGGAGGCTTCCAGAGGGCGCGTGGGACGGCTGGGCTGTGCCGCGCCGCTGACTCGGCCGCCGCGCGTGGGCGGTGCCTGCACTGGGGCGTGGCGGCGCCTTTTAATAGACCGAGCAGGAATACACGCGACTCACAGAGGCTGCAAGTGTAGGTGTCGATCGAGAGCGCTCACCGCAAACAAAAATGTCCACAAACATTTTCTAAAAGAAATGACACACACCTAAAGTAAGGTCGTCATCTACTGAGACTGTCAAGAGGTTGATGACTTTACAAACACATACTGCAATTCGTGTGTGGACGTCCTCAGAATTTTTCCCAAGAGGGTGGAAGAACCAATACTTGTCATTTTTGTGTAACTGATTCGGTGGGTTTAAAAACGTGTCGCGTCCCAATAACTTAACATGACGATTTTTGTGTAATTCATTCGGTGAGTTTAGAAACGTGTCGTGTCTCAATAAATAAATTTGACACGGAACAAAGTACATAAAACCTTTTATATTCCAAAAATTGATAACTATCTTGTTAGTATTTTAAAAGTAGATTACGTTGGTACCTAAACGGTGAACATATTTCAATACTATGCTCGAAATAGTTCTTTTTGTATCACTAATGTGAATGTGAATACCAATTTTTTTGATGTAGCGGTATAGAAACTGAACAGTTCAAATTTCTAGGTGTTCAGATAGATAGTAAGCTGTCGTGGAAAGCTCACGCTCAGGATCTTGCTCAAAGACTTAATACTGCCATTTTTACTATTCGAACGGTATCAGAAGTGAGCGATCGTTCGACACGAAAATTAGTCTACTTTGCTTATTTTCATTCGAAATTTTTAATATTTTATGCCTACCAGTGCATTTAAACATGCATTTTCGCAAACATATTGTGGGTAAACTGAAGTTGCACAATTTCACGTTGTTGTCCCACTGTCTTGTTTTGTACAGATGCTTCTCAAAATATTTCCTTAAACTTCCTTGATTTGACTGGAAAGATTCAAGATTGGACGCTTTTTTCCTCAGTCTTTGTTGAATATCAGTTGACCAATATTATGCTAAGAGTGCCTTCTCCAAGTCTTGATAAGTCCGACAGTACTCAGCCATTTCACTTGCCCATTAAGCTGCAGCGCCCTGGATAAATCTAGTTGCAAGCGCTATCTTTTGAGCCTCGAACTGTGATCTAGGCAACACACCACGAAATAATTTTAAGAACTTCGCTCGGCGAACAGTCTTTTTGTCAGGCATAAGTACCTGAAATTGTCTATGCTCACTCAGATGTTCTTTCATCGTTAAACTCATCAAGCACGGCACAGCCCTCATTTCGTACAGCACATACTAGTCTCAAAGAAAGCAGGAGCTGACAGGTGTGAAAATTACCGATCTATCAGTTTAATAAGTCACAGTTGCATAACACTAACAAGAAGAACGGAGAAACTGGTAGAAGCCGACGCCACGGAAGATCAGTTTGAATTCCAGAGAAAAGTAAGAACACGCGAGGCAATACTGACACTACAATCTCTGATAGAAGATAGGTTAAGGAAAGGCAAACCTACCTTTCTAGCCTTTGTAGACTTAGAGAAAGCTTTTGACAATGTTGACGGGAATACTCTCTTTCAAATTCTAAAGGTGGCAGCGGTAAAATACAGGGAGCGAAAGGCTATTTATAATTTGTACAGAAACCAGATGGCAGTTATAAGAGTCGAGGGGTGTGAAAGGGGAGCAGTGGTCGAACAGGGAGTAAGATGGGGCTGTAGTTTATTCCCGACATTATACAATCTGTAAATTGAGTAAGCAACAAAGGAAACAAAAGAAAAATTTGGAATAGGAATTAAAGTCCAGGGAGAAGAAATAAAAACTTTGAATCTGCTGATGGAATTGTAATTTTGTCAGAGACAGCAAAGGATTTGGAAGAGCATTTGAACGGAATCGACAGTATCTTTTTGAAAGGAGGATATAAGGTGGACATCAGTAAAAGCAAAACGAGGATAATGGAGTGTAGTCGCATTAAATCAGGCGAAGATGCGGGAATTAGATTAGGAAACGAGATATTTAATGGAAAAAATGGGTTTTGCTATTTGGGTTGAAATGGTTCAAATGGCTCTGACCACTATGAGACTTAACATCTATGGTCATCAGTCCCCTAGAACTTAGAACTACTTAAACCTAACTAACCTAAGGACATCACACAACACCCAGTCATCACGAGGCAGAGAAAATCCCTGACCCCACCGGGAATTGAATCCGGGAACCCGGGCGCCGGAAGCGAGAACGCTACCGCACGAGCACGAGCTGCGGACTGCTATTTGGGAAGAAAAATAACTGATGATGGTCGAAGTAGACAGGATAAAAGATATAGTATGGCAATGACAAGAAAAGGGTTTCTGAAGAAGAGAAATTTTGTTAACATCGAGCATAGATTTAAGGGTCAGGACGTCATTTTTTCTGAAATTATTTGTGTCCAATGTAGTCAGGTAAGGAAGTGAAACATGGACGGTAAACAGTCATGTAACTAATGAGGAGGTACTTCGAAAAATCAAAACATATACTTAAAATTTCCTAAAGTCTTATATTCACATCTACATCATGTTCTCTGATTCAACACTATTGTCTTTTGGTTAAATCATTTGCACAGTTGTAGACAATCCAAAGGGCATTTACTATCTTTTAGTGTTTTTTATATCAGATCCCCTTCTATTAAGTTCCATTGACTAACCAAGAGAGCAACTAACCAGTTACTATAAAATTTAATAGGAGGAAAATCCTATCCACTCTGAATGAAGTTGAGGTTTAATCTAAGCTGCCTTACTCAGCTTAGAGTCCCTCACAATCATTTGGCTTCATCATCCTTGCTACAGTACCTTAAGGGCTCTGCTGAGTAGCTGTTCTTCTAAACAGCATCCCATATGAGTAAACCAAGTTTGCGCTTACCTGTCATTACTAGTACTTTAGGTACTTGGGCTGTGCATGGCCCTGTTTAAAACGAACAGCTCATTGTAGTAATAGGGTCGAATCGTGAACGTCTGCTTTCATGCGCTCCAGCTAAGTTGCTGCAAATAACAACCTTTCGCTGTGATCCTGCAGTTAAAAAGTCTATGCGTTGGCTAGAAATGTGAGTTAACAAAATACGAAGAAATACAAGATAAAAGTCAAATGAATAATTTAATAACAAGTGCTCTACTCTTACGTATGTAACTGATGTAGACCACAGGGAATTATGTTGAATACTGTTTATTCAAGAAATGTCTTTCCAAACAGACAAGAATGGTCCTACGATATTCAGTCAAAATACAGACAGAAAATACTCTTATCAAATGCAGTAAAGTAACGTTGAGAGTGTTACATGAATAGTAGCAAAATACCCAAACTAAATAGTCATCAAAGATACACGAAAACTAATTACATTTTTTGATCATAGTACACGAAATATTCACCAGCTCAAAACAGTTCAGAGTTCAACATGATTTACAAATGAACACATGTGATACAAAAGATAGTAACTCATGCTCTGCTTATGATCAGTTCCGTAATACAAATAGAAAATGTTAAACTCCTAGTCTGGAGCATATTCAGACCTCTCAAAACATAGAGTCCCTACAGAATTTAGAGTCGGTAAAAGCCGTTCACGACACAGAATCAAACATCTTCCCTCATTACCACAGGAAGGTCTGCCTCCTTCCAGAACTCATATAAAAGTGCCTGAATCGCTCCCTTGAGCTCTTCACTCGGAAAAGTCCTAGTCTGCACTTAACTCCTGTGCTGCTCTGCTACTGTCTGCTTTTCCGTTGGCTGAAGGCTATCCACACCAAAAATACATGGTTCGTAGCTTCTATAGACATCATTTGACTCAACCGGATCACTTCCCAGACTAAACTAATATATTACAACAATATTTAAATAAAGATATGTTATAAACATTCGGTCACGCTCAGACCATTCGCAATAAATATAAATAAAGGTTTTTCAATAAATGAATAAGCCAGTATTATTGCACAAGTGCACTCACGTTAAACGCAAACGAATTATTGTCAAATATTGTTTAAACAATTATTTATGCCTTCTTGACAGAAGTGTCTTTTGGCTCTCTTTTCACGAATCTTAGCCTACTTATTAAAATGAGACTTTCGTTTCACAAAGTCCTTTCTTTGGATTATTTCAACTCAGAACTTTTGTAAGATACTGCGACGTTTCTGCAGTGCTCTGGTGTTGCAAATCTGTGTACCTTCGTTTTATGTCCACCCCTTCTTTTCAGTGTATGCACAACTAAAATTTATCCATTTATACAATATATTCTCTTATTGTGATAAGTATATGGTTTTCTCCAGTCAATTCTTGTAACTAGCTCTCTTTGAAATCTATGTATTCACAAGTACAAAGAAACATGTATATTTTTACTGTATGTATACCACATGATTTGTAATTATTCGACAGGAACTATTTAAAATATTTCTTCAAATTCTTATGGGCATTCAACCCATAAACTCTATGAGCTTCTGATGTATCGTAAGGTGAGGTTATTCAAGAGGAATATCACTGATTATATTTAGGCCAGTTTATGGCATTTGATATTTTTTTATTCATCATGTTTGTCAGTGATGACTTTGGGGTGGTTACAGAGTACAACTCTTTCACCTTCTATGAAATGCTATATGTTTCCCACTCTTTTGTCATAAAAGATTTTCTGATGGTTGGCCTTATTAGTTACTGTTATAAGGCTTGCCTAATCTTCTCTTCCAATAATAGCTCAGCTCTAGGTAACCTAGGCAAGAGATTAGTCCACTCATTCCATTCAGCTTTTCCAAATAATAATTCATTCAAGGTGCACCATGTCATAGTACTTGGTAAACTGTTAAATATTTCCTCAAATGGTTGTATATAATTAGTCCATATAGTTCGTCTATTTGAACAGTAAGCTCGCATTAACTGGATTAGTCTTCGAGCAGTACTTAAAGGAGTATATATCTTATTGCTATGTCCTGCAATCGGATTAAACAACAACCACTTGTAAAATTCTTTACATCGTCAGACAGAATCGTTTCTGGCTTTCCAAAATGTGAGATATAATCATTTATCAGTCTTTTTATATTGGAGCACTTGTAGCTGTCATTAGCCTGTACTGTTTTAAATGTTTAGTAAACAGGTCATACATAGCTACTAGATATTTACCCCCCTTCTCTGTCAGGTGAGGAAGGAGACAGAAAATGTTGGTCACAATTACTTGCACTGGTTTGCTTGAAATGACTAGGTGTAACTCTCCCTTCGACTCTTTATTGGAAGGTCATGCCTACTGATAAAGTACACGTTTTCTTATGATCTTTTGTACCTTGCACCTCATGTTGGAAAAATAACAATATTTGTTTGACTTACTGTTACACATCGCAACACTGGAGTGCACCCACACTTGGTGTGTATAGAAAATTAAATTCTCTCGACTTTGCTCAAATATACACATGCATCACTTGTTTTTTAGGGTGTCACATCAATAGAAAAGTACATTATTATGCATTACATAATATTGTATAAGGTTTTGCATTGGATTATTCATTAGCCATTCCTTTACTCCTGTCCATCTTACATCTGTGTCTTGCAAGAGTATCATATTCTTGCACGAGTCTGGGTAGTATTGCTTGTAAACATTGTCTTGTGCTAGTGAGAGCTTAAAATCAATTGATTCGTTCTCACATTTGATTGTATCCTTTAGTGGCTCTGGCAAGTGCGATAGTGCATCAACTACTACATTACTTTTGCCTTTTCTGCATAAATTCAAAATCATACTCTTACTAGCTAAAATCATCATACTAACCTAGTGTGTAATAACTTTCAATTCTGTAAGAAGATCAGCACCCAGCGATCACAACAAACCTTAGCATGTGTAGCTGCTAAGTAGTAATGGAGGTTGCAGAATGCCCATACTATAGGCAGAGCTTCCAATTCTGTGGCTATATAAGCTCATTCACAATCTGTCAGTATGCAGCTCACTAATAATACTGTACAGACAGCAGGCTGTCCATCTATGTTCCTAGCTCAGAACAGACATGCTCCAACAGATGAAGAACTGTTCGCTAAATAGATTTCCTCAGCCATATGGGGGTGATAAAGTGACTTGGGAGTGACTACCCAATCCTTGGTTTTTTCAAAAGCTATGTGGCATTCAGCTGAACAGAACCAGTTGACCTGCTTCTGTAGTAGATACACTAAAGATACACAAATTTAATAATTGGTCTGGAACAGAATGGCACTAAAATGAGAATAAACCCAGAAAATTTTTTGACTCTTTTTTGCCTTTGGCGTTGGCTAGCATTTTATTGCTCTGTTTTTACTTTCGTCAGACAGCATTTCTTATGGTGTGATGATATGGCTCATCGAAGGTTCTCCAATGTCGCTGTCGAACATTCTTCTGATTTATTTAATTATGACTGGCATTTTAGCCAAAGGAATAGGATAAGATGGATAGCAAAACAGTTCATGTAGTTGAATATTTAGATTTAGATGAGGTTTACACCCTTTTATTATAAGCGGTTGCTCTTCACGTACTTATACGTTTGTGACTATTACAGCGCTATCTGTCACAAGGCGAAAAAAGTGGTCCAACTAAAACATTCATATTTCTTTACGTACTACATGAATATGTAATAAAAAATGAGGGTTCCTATTTAAAAAAAACGCAATTGATATCCGTTTTACCTATGGCAGCGCCATCTAGCGGACCAACTGTAGCGCCATCTGGATTCCCCCTTCAAGCTAGACAAGTTTCGTTCTTTGTAGTTTTTTTCGTTTGACGATTATTTCATGAGATATTTGGCCCGGTCACGATCAATAGACCACCCTGTATACGACGAGCCTGCCTGTCTCACGGACATGTTGGACTGAAACAGGACTTGCTGAACTCAAGTAAACCGGAGTTACATACATGTTACATGTGCTTCTTATTATTTTCGCTCTCTGACTCAGCAGTCACCTATTTTTTGGCATCCACCCGTGTGCCAACCCAACAGAAGTCACTTTATATTGATGAAGGCAAGAAATTTAAACTTTGAAAATATGACTTCGTCTTCAAAGTGCAGGCTCGATGTTATAAAAGAGTTAATAATAGCAAATTAATCTGAAAAAATTATAGCAGATAGCATAGAATGTGCCCTTGTAGGTCCAGCGCAAGCACATGTCCATATTGAATCTTCTCAAATTTCCACGCGATCACGAAAGCTATCCAACATATACTAAATGTTAGTTTGCTATTCGTCCATCTAGAGGACGACACGGCCAAGTTAGCTACATTCCAGCATTCTAAGAGACCTCGCCATTCAGACAGCTCCTACTGTTAGCCAGAAACGTGAATCATTCCCTCCACAGCTCACCGCCGGCGCACTATGCACCCTTGGACAGAACTAGCCTAGGAAACCAGTCACAAATATATTTGATCGCTATACTTACAATTAAATGTTACGATGGCGGTCTAAATTGAACGTTTGGACAATGAGCGAAGTGTCGGAAATACAACCTGCTTACAGTTGCAGCCTGGAAATAGAAATATCTGTACCATTCTTATGACTTGATTTATTTTACCCTTTGCTATCACAGGATTCCAAGCCAAATCCATACCTTCCTTACCACCGGAAATAGTCATTGGCTTTGCACATGTCGGAACACACACACACATACTTGATAAGCCTGTTGCTCATTGTGAATCTATCACACATCCCCTACTACTAAGTATAATACTTCTCCAATAAATGTTTGCTGACGATACGAAATAATACTGAGAGAAAATCAGCGATAGGTGGATGTGTCTCATAAGTTTTACTTGCGAGTGCTACCACTGTGTCTTCGAAAGAGAGGCGTAACCGTCTTACATACCGCCAGATGTTAAAAGAACACGATCGCAACAACTACGGTATGTTACTGTTACAAGGGGTCTTGGTTCTACAGGTGCACACAAGTAGCCATTTTAAAAGCTATACTGACTTTATAAATCTGGGCATGGCATTACCGCCGAATAACGTGGTTTTTCAAGACAAAAACCGCGACACTGAATATAGACGGTGATCGTAGGAGGAATATTATCAGACCAGCAGTGCGGTTACATGTCGCCCACAGTCCACACTCGTAATAAAATTACCGAATTTTGAAA
Source organism: Schistocerca serialis cubense (assembly GCF_023864345.2). Lineage (NCBI taxonomy): Eukaryota > Metazoa > Arthropoda > Insecta > Orthoptera > Acrididae > Schistocerca > Schistocerca serialis. The sequence continues at coordinate 67,885,949 of NC_064641.1, read as the reverse complement.
GTGATTCGGCTAAAGAGCGTGGTATGAAACCGATTTTTGCAACCCCCTCATGCCGCCGCTAGATATTTCTCCAGTATTTGTAATGCATTCTGTTTCGATGCCACGTCAGAGGTTCTGCGATATATCCACTTAGTTATAGGTGATGGTTGATCGAGAAGGATCACAAACAGTAGTAGATGGTGTGCTGATTGAGGTCGTAAGAAATGTTCACTAGCTTTTCAGATCTGTAATGCTACGCGTTTGGTAGAAATGATGTCTATGATTTGGGATCAAGTCTTTCTATTCAACCACATACCCACCTGTATCCAATAAAAAAGTCTTTTAATGATTACAGCCACTTGTGAATCATATTTCTGGCCTCTCATATCTCTAAACGAGTGACCTTTCTCTAACCTATGTGCTACAGTAAAATTCCAATGTAGTTTTAGGTAGTCCCTTTGTGTCTTGCAATTGCCCCTCAGACTCAGCACTACCATCCCTGCAGCTTTGCGCCTGCGATCATTCCAATGTAAGTCGGAACTGAGTAGAAGTCGGAGAAAGCTGTATCTACCACCTTCTGCAACCCGTCTAGAAACTGAATAAGCTGGGTTACTGTGACAGGACTGTGTTTCGACCATTCGATGGAAACGGGAACATGTTGTTATAGCTCACCAACCGTGCATGATGTGTAAGGTCAGCACCAAACGAAACCTGCTCCTGCAACACGAGGTAGTATAAAGTGGGAACTGGTGGAAGGACGTGGATTTTGCTACTGCATTGTGGTGCTTCTCCAAACTACCAACAGATGCTACAGATGCGCGTCTGTCAGATTCCATTCACGTCTATCACGCCAACATTCTATCATTGTTCTTCTGTATGACCCAACAGAGAAAAACATACGAACTATAAAAGCTCCATTAACCATCCGACAGAGAAGCTGATAAGATTTTTACGCATCTCTCTCCACCCATATATCGAAAACAAATACCGCATGCATGCCGGCATTGAGCTAATGTGACGATCCTATTAAATACGCAAGTGTTGGTCCACTGCACAGGCCAGTTTACAGTTTCATCACCTGTACTGTAGGAGGATGGCCGCATCCCGCAGACTATACTGTAAGTCGCAAGAGACGCTCCCTGTTACCCTTTGTCATTGTTTGAAGCATTGTTTTTTTTTCTGCGGTAACACGCTTTGTACACTGCCATTCATTTTGTTTTACCGCCATGACTTCGAGGTCTATGTCAGGTTCTAAACTGACATTAACACGTTCTGATCCATTGCCTCTCACAGAAAACTAGTCTCACGGTGTAAATCATGTTGTTACTGGTGCTACCATAACACACCACACACAATGAATGATTTTAAATGAAAGTCATTTACAACATAAGGAAATTGGAAGAGTTTTGCGGCGTTGTGGAGTGTTTCTAAACTGCAGACCGAAAGTGACTGACGACCTCTAGATTTAAACTTATCTGCCACAGTAATGGAATAGATTATGGCTCTGCAGTCCATTTCCACTGATTCCTCATATTGCAGACATGTGCACGATCACTGGTTTGATGCAAGTCATCCCCAGAAGGCGTTGTCCCCCCCCCCCCCCCCCCCACCACCAATACTCTTTCTCCAACTCAGTCAAGCTTTGTCAGTCAATCATTATGTGGTAACCAACAGCTGCCAGTGGATGGATGGGATGGAAATATCACTATCGATGTACTGTAATAATAAGCATCACAGTTGATAATGTGAACAATTTTAGCAATTTTAGAGTAATTTCAACCAACGATGCGACAGCATGTTTCCCAATTTCAGTATCATTTCTAAACCAAAACTTCTCCACTTTGCGAGTATAATTGCAATTGTAGATAGATGACTGTGTAGTAAATCCATTCATTGTTAATTCTCTAACACATACATCATCACAGTATACCAGACAGCGCTCTACATATTTCTAACACCTCGAGCATAGTGCTTAATTTACGATCTATCTCTATGCTGGTGGGAGTCACAGTGCATTCTCGCAGTCTTAGGATAAAATTAAAGACTGAAAGACCCCCTCACACTGCCATTGACAAACCGACCTTGCAGCACCGTTACCGATTTAATCTGCAACTGACCAAAAGTAGACCGCTATATTCCTAGTCTTGTGAACGAATGGAGCTTGCCGAGTCCTCGCCCATCCAAGTGCACAAGATTTCTTCAGATACGCCTATGTCGAGGAGGTTAGCACTCCTTATCGATGTGTAGTAACAGATTTGAATGTGTTGTGATGCAATAGCAGACAGTTAAGAAGAACAAGAAACGAGTGATTTTTATGTGTAATGGAGCTCCAAACAGATGGAGTTTGGAGTATATTTAGGTAAATCAACCAAGCTATCAGTTTTAAAGTATTATTCTACAGTGTAGGATCAGTACCTGGAAGGTATTGGTAACAGAGGACATTAACAGGCTGTAATGTTAGATCGCTTGAGTTTCCGACCTATCAGTTGTATTGAATGCATCATTGTTAATATCCCAATATAAAAAATATATTTCAAGCATATGACATACATCCTTCTTCCTGGTTTCTCTACGATAAACTATGTTATCGAACCATAAAACGAAAAAACTACTTCCTTAAAATATTGGCTCTGTGTGATACGAGCACAATATAGCTTTCCAGAGATGTATAGCGTCAACTGTTCACATCTGATCACAGTTCAGAAATTATACTATGCCCGCATCAGTCGCGTATACACTACTTACCATTAAAATTGCCACACCACGACGTGCTGCAGACGCGAAATTTAACCGACAGGAAGAAGATGCTGTGATATACAAATGATTAGCTTTTCAGAGCATTCATACAGGGTTGGCGTCGGTGGCGACACCTACAACGTGCTGACATGTGGAAAGTTTCCAACAGATTTCTCATACACAAACAGCAGTTGACCGGCGTTGCCTGGTGAAACGTTGTTGTGATGCCTCGTGTAAGGAGCAGAAATGCCTACCATCACGTTTCCTTGACAAAGGTCGGATTGTAGCCTATCGCGATTGCGGTTTATCGTATCGCGACATTGCTGCTCGCGTTGGTCGAGATCCAATGACTGTTAGCACAATATGGAATCGGTGGGTTCAGGAGGGTAATACAGAACGCCGTTCTGGATCCCAACGGCCTCGTATCAATAGCAGTCGAGATGACAGGCATCTTATCCGCACGGCTGTAACGGATCGTGCAGCCACGTCTCGATCCCTGAGTCAACAGATGGGGACGTTTGCAAGACAACAACCATCTACACGAACAGTTCGACGACGCTTGCAGCAGCATGGACTATCAGCTCGGAGACCATGGCTGCGGTTACCCTTGACAGGAGCGCCTGCGATGTATTCAATGACGAACCTGGGTGCAGGAATGGCAAAACGTAATTTTTTCGGATGAATCCAGGTTCTGTTTACAGCATCATGATGGCCGCATCCGTGTTTGGCTACATTGCAGTGAACGCACATTGTAAGCGTGTATTCGTCATCGCCATACTGGCGTATCACCCGGCGTGATGGTATGGGGTGCCATTGGATACACGTCTCCGTCACCTCTTGTTCGCGCTGACGGCACTTTGAACAGTGGACGTTACATTTCAGATGTGTTACGACCCTTGGCTCTGCCCTTCATCCGATCCCAGCAAAACCCTACATTTTAGCAGGATAATGCACGACCGCATGTTGCAGGTCCTGTATGGGCCTTTCTGGATACAGAAAATGTTCGATTGCTGACCTGGCGAGCACATTCTCCAGATCTCTCACCAATTGAAAACGTCTGGTCAATGGTGGCCGAGCAACTGGCTCGTGACAATACGCCAGTCACTACTCTTGATGAACTGTGGCATCGTGTTGAAGCTGCATGGGCAGCTGTACCTGTACACGCCATCCAAGCTCTGTTTGATTCAATGCCTAGGTGTATGAAGGCCGTTATCACGGCCAGAGGTGGTTGTTCTGGGTACTGGTTTGTCAGGATCTGTGCACCCAAATTGCGTGAAAATGTAACCACATGTCAATTCTAGTATAATATATTTGTCCAATGAATACCGGTTTATCATCTGCATTTTTTCTTGGTGTAGCAATTTTAATGGCCAGTAGTGTAAAATGATCTTTAGTAATGGTGAATACCTCTTAAAAGGCAACAGATAAACTCGTAACAGCAGCGTGTGACATGAGAAATTACAAGTTACTCCGCCACTAACTCTGTAAACAGCACATGTCAGTCAAATGTATACACGGGGATTGCAGTGCGTCACAAACACCTATCGCTAACTTCGAATCATCTTAGTTATGAAACTGAATATTAACAGCACTGTATTGCTATGCATGTAGTTGTGTAATTAGACTCAATGCTCGTGATTAATTATGTAATTAGGATCGATATTTGAGTCAGTTTGCAAACCAAAAGAAATAAAGTACACTAAGCTAACCTTCCTCTCGAACGTCTGGACAGTTTCCATGTGTTAGGGGGTGCACTTAAGCTTTCCATCCAGTAGAATTAGGGTTCGAGTCGCTGATACGCTGCGTTTTTTTAGGTTCACTGAGTGTTTGTGCACTGCATTATTTTCGGGTGTTTAAGTGTTGTGAGCGTGTCTGCATGCATTATTTCGGTGATCTGCGAGTAGTTTGCATATCTGTATGCTGTGTATTGGATTATTTCGGCAATTTATGACTTGATTGCATCTCTGCACATCAGTGTACTGGATTATTTACGAGTAGTTTCCAGGTCTGTAAACTGTATATTGTGACCCCAAGCATATAAGTGTGAGCGTTTTCTATCAGCATAATAAATAAACTAGGTGAAATCCGTCAGTAAATAAATTGTTCAAAACATAAATAAAGTACACTCCTTCCGCTCTCCAGCAGCCCGCAATGGGCTGATTCCTTATCCCACCAGTTTTCGCCTCCAGACTGCCGGAGGGGATGAGGAGCCTGTGGCAGACGTGCAGCTGAGAAAAACATGTGACATCGTGATGATGCTGTGCTCCTATGGACTGAACTGCATGATCATGTGACCTATCACAGTGCTCTCTAGCGGTGAACTCGCCAAGTAGCTCAGTTCTCTGCTCTGGTGGATTGGAAGCAGTTGTCTCTTGTGTGGTGGGAGCTTATACATAGGTTTTAGAAATGACAATTCCAGCAGAGACAGATCTTCCCATGCATTGTGTAATGTATCTTTAATGCAAAGCATTTATCTGTGGGACTGTATTCTTCCTTTTCATATGTTCAAACATTAATGCTCTCTTCTATTCTTCATCCAGTGAGCTGTGGATGCCTTCCTCGGCTGAATGAGCGCATGTAATACAGTTATTGAATACTTCCCCTGTCTGGCACCAACATCTCGCTAATTGAACACCGACAGCTCAACAAGCACTGATATCTCAGCCTCTTGTGGTGGTACACCAAACTAAGCCGCTACTGCTGTAGGTAGATAATAAATTTAAACAAATTTCAACAAATTTAAGCAAATTTATACAAATTCAAGCAAATTATGTTCGAATTGAACGGCATCATGGGCAGCCTCTAGTGGAGGTAACACCATACTAATTCGCCTCAGTTGCAGGAGTAAGCTCTTAGAGCAAAATTCCCTCCAAACTTAGAAATTCCCGCCTATTTTCCAAGAGCATGACGCACCATCATGCAAAAAAGTCGGAACGGGGTGGTGGGGGACCCGTAGCAGCATATAATTCAATTTCCCATCAAAATTCAAACTTCCCACCAAGGGGAGACGTGGCACTTTCCCACCAAACGCCACCATCTTGGATAATGGTACTCGCGTCATCAGCTGAAGCCATGGTCGCCATCTTGGAAGACGTCATGCGCTGTTACCAGGTCTACAGACCGCCATCTTGGATGACGTCATCGCCACCATCTTGGATAATGATACTCGCATCATCAGCTGACGTCACGGCATCTTGGATGACGTCAGTGGTGCAGAACATAGTTTGTTCTACTACTGTCGTACCCAGATGGCATAATGGCGGACACCATATAATGTGCATATTTTTGCTAGTACATTGCGACAAATAACATGTACCTCGACATGCAAGTTTTATAATCAAGCAAACGGCAAAAATAACACTCATGGGCACAGAAATTACACATTTATACGTACCAAAAGATGATGAAAGGAGAAAATGAAAAATTCTGTACCACTGCAGATAAATACACTGTACACGTGAATACCACAAGAACGAAAGCAGTGTCAATAGATAAAGTATTTTGCTATGGAAAATCATTTAAAAAGAAAATAATTTGCGTTAGGCTTTGAAATCATGGAAAGTATTATTTAAAATGCTTGGGAGTTCACGTAAGTGAAAAAGACGGTTATGAATAGTAATAGTATAAATAACTTCAGCACATACTGACATGTTTATTACAAAATTCTTCCTGACTTTTATCCTAGGTTGAAGGGTTTACTCTCATCACTTAACTGAGGAAATAGGCATGTCTTCGACCCACATTCATGGTCCACAAACCAATAGTGCAATCCTTATTAATAACTGGTGCTGTACATTTTCGGCGACGTAAACGAAACCTCCTTCACCCAGAGAACTCGTGATGTTTACTGACGTCACTCTGTTTATCAATGATTTATCGCCTTTATTCGAACTTTATAGTCCTCAAGTTAGTTTAAAGTTAGAAGCATTTTATGTATCACTGTTCACGACGTGCAATAGGAAACATGGACATTAATTAGTTAATTAATGGAAAGTGGCCAGGTTGGTATAACTGTCCGTTCACAGTCCCTGTTGATAGCTTTACCTAGTTTAAGTTCCGGTGCAACAATTTACACCGATAATCACTTTAGCTTGTGCATCCATTAAGTTCACAGTCCGTTCGACGCGGTGCAAACACTCCACTCGACAAACACGGGACTCCACAGTCTGTACGTTGCATTTTAAAATTCTCCTGTGAAATGCCAGTTCACAATATTATACATTTCAACATGTTTACATTTTAATTTCATCGTCCGTTGTATGCAACGAAACACTCCATGAGAGTGCACTGCAGAAACACAGTATAAAACTACACTGCAACGCGCACTCCTCTGTCTCGTTCACGGCACGACAGTTTTTTCTATCCACTTCTCTCCAGACATCTTTGATACTGTTTATATCTAGCGCCCTCTCGATATATTTCTCAAGCGCGATCACTCTCACTTAACATTATACATTTTACGTTGTTGAAGATTATAAGTGGAACTTCAATTTTATACTATTATGATAGTAAATATGTAGGTACACAACGCCAGAAGGAACGGAAAATAACAATTTTATAAAGGGTAACTACAGACAGTATGTCTCCTAAGAGCAAAGAAAAAGGAAAAAAAAAATTGTACTTTAGTACTCGCAGTATCGTCACAGACATTTACTGTTTCCATCGCGTTGAGTATTGACAGTTATACAATGAAAGTTGATAGGAATTAATGCAACCAACTGGCATAGAATATTTATAAACTACCGTGAGACTCTGAGATTGGATTCTGAATGTTCTATATCTCAACTGTTGTACTTGACCTTTTGTCATCGGTTCAATAATTTATATCGTACGAAATCTGAACGTCAGTATGAGTTTAAGCCTGTATATTGAATAAACAATAATTTAAACTGTAAGCCGAGGACTGAGAACTAACAAGTAGCCTTATTTGAGGAGCCATGCCGTAAGTATTCATCTGAAGAAATGTAGATAACTCACGGTAACCCTAAACATGAAACTCGGTTGGGACTTGGAATTTTCCAAACTTCTATTACAGTCTCAATCAAAATATTGCTACAGCCTTATATAATTCTATAATTCTCATACTTGCCTGTAATCATCATCCTTCTGCAAATAATGATGTGTTACGCTTTATTGTTCTTTACGTTTTATTGTTCTTTACTTCTGCTTACCAGTAAACACCGCACCACACCGGACTGTACGAGACAGTTCCTTGGACCAGATTTCGAGTGAATCTGTGCATATAGTTAACGACCAAGTAAGTCTAAGTGTGTGATTTTGTTCGGAGTCACGCATACCCCAAGGCAAACGTAGAAGCACAACACACAAACAGCTTAAATGTGAAAACACTAAAATGAAGAATTACATCACCTACAGACAAATGGCGTAAATCGCTTTCCACCCTACACTGTGTTGAGATGACAACTTGAAGAAGGGATGGCGGCCAGCAACAGTATCAGGAAAACGGTGAAACTAGGTTGCAGACCCCATCATCGTAGCATCTGAAGCAGTTGTAATGACTAGCGTGGTTCCAAAGGACTGCCTCCTCGGCCTAGAACGCAGACATTAACATGTAGATCCCTTTGTACGGTATTATCACTTTTGTATCGTATCCAAAGGGCGCGCCAGGTGAACAAACGGCGACGATCACTCTGCAGACCAAACTACTTGTTATTCACTATCCAGGCTGTACCCTGTAATTCCTTTGTTCACTCACAGTGGACGAGATAGCATATTCGCCGAACCATGCACAGTTTTTAGCTGTCCATAATGTATCTAGCTATTCGACAAACACGCAGAGCTACCTCTAGAAATTTACACGAGCTACTTCGAGGACGATGCCTCCGATCTTCTTCGGCTAACATTTACAGGGATACTGTAAATGATACATTTTTTTCAAAGACCTATATTTTCCATAGTATTACCTGCACTGATATGACTGATGCATAAATACACTCACACTCATAAATTAAGGATAACTGCAGAATGTGATGCCACCCCAACATGGCACTACACAAAACTGACGCTAATAGCATAGGCACATAGGGGACACACTCGGCACAGATCTGTAAGTCCACGGTATTGATGATGAGTTGAGAAAACCGTCCCCGAAACACGTGTGCTTCAAAACACCACTGTTTCCCGTGCATGTACCCCAACATCAATATGGGATATGATCATCATGCACACGTACACAGGCCGCACAACGGGATGGCATACTCTGGATCACGTGGTCCAGCAGCTGCTGGGGTATAGCCTCCCATTCTTGCAACAGTGCTGTCGGAACTTTTGAAGTTTCGTAGGGGTTTGAAGGCGTGCGGCGATACGTCGACCGAGAGCATCCCAACGTGCTCGATGGGCTTTAGGTCTGGAGAACAGGCAGGCCACGTCTTTCGCCTCATATTTTCTGTTTCAAGGTAATCCTCCACCTTGGCAGCTCGGTGGGGCCGTGCGTTGTCATCCATCAGGACGAGGGTGGGACCCACTGCACCCCTGAAAAGGAGGACATATTGGTGCAAAATGACGTCCCGATATACCTTTCCTGTTACAGTTCCTCTGTCAGAGACATGCAGGGGTGTACATACACCAATCATAATCCCATCCCACACCACCAAACCACGACCTCCATACATGTCCCTTTTAAGGACATTAAGGGGTTTGTATCTGGTTCCTGGTTCACGCCATATGAAAACCCGGCGAGAATCACTGTTCAGACTATACCTGAACTCGTCCGTGAACATAACCTGGGATCACTGTTCGAATGACCATGTACTGTGTTCTTGACACCAGGCTTTACGGGCTCTTCTGTGACCAGGGATCAGTGGAATGCACCTTGCAGGTCTCCGGGCGAATAAACCATGTCTGTTCAGTCGTCTGTTGATTGTGTGTCTGCAGATAACTGATCCAGTGGCTGCGGTAAGGTCCCGAGCAAGGCTACCTGCAGCACTCCGTGGCCGTCTGAGGGCACTGATGGTGAGACATCGGTCTTCTTGTGGTGTTGTACACTGTGGACGTCCCGTACTGTAGCGCATGGACACGTTTGCTGTCTGCCATAATCTTGAGATCACACTTTGTGGCACACTGAGGGTCCATGCTATGACCTGCTGTGTTTGACCAGCCTTCAGTATCCCCTAGTATTGTACCCCTCATAACGTCATCAGTATGTGTTCTATGAGCCATTTTCAACACACACCATTAGCACCTCTGAAAACGTCTGCACACTTACTCGCTGCACCGTACTCTGACACGCACAAACACACCTCTGCATATGTGTACTGCTGCCAGCGCCACCGTGCGACGACTGCCAAACGCACCACATGGTCATATCCTGAGGTGATCTAAACCCGCAAACCGCCCACCAGGGTGTTGTTTCACCATATATCAGCATTATCCTTAATTTATGAGCGTGAGTGTAGAACGGTAAATTCACTGAGTTTGCATTGAGTCCACCAGTTGGCGTCACGAGTACAGTGCGCGAAAAAAAAATGGGCGACAAGGCAAGAAGAGAGTTTTCGTATACTGGAATATGCTAGATGTTTATCTGTTGTTAGGACTGAGGCGGGTATTCAGGTGTTGTGGAAACGAACCGTCATGTAAACACAGCATTGTGCGTTGGTATCAACAGTTTCAGGGCGCAAGACCTCTCTGTAAACAAAAAAGTACCGGTCAACCAAGAATACCGGATGCAACTGTTGAGAGCGCCAGAGCAAGTTACGAACACATTTTAAAAAAAGCAACCGTCCACACAAGCCAAGAACTCGGAATACCACAGCACTCTGTGTGGTCGATTTTGCGATGGGAGTTACATTTCAGACCGTACCGTCAGCAACTCGCGCAACAATTAAAACAGGAAGCCACGGCCAGCGCTTTCAGTTCTGCATCACAATGCAAGACGCTCTTGAAGATGAACTTGTTTCCTCATAAGCTGATACTCAGCGACGAAGCAACCTTCCATTTATATGGAAAGGTTAATCGACACAGTGTGAGTGTGTGGGCCACTGAAAATCCTCATTAAACTGTGCGCATGAACGAGATTCGCCGAAGGTTAAGGTTTTCTGAGGAATGTCACTGGCGAACTTTTCTTCTGTGAGAACGCTGTGCCGGCCGCGGTGGCCGTGCGGTTCTGGCGCTGCAGTCCGGAACCGCGGGACTGCTACGGTCGCAGGTTCGATTCCTGCCTCGGGCATGGGTGTGTGTGATGTCCTTAGGTTAGTTAGGTTTAAGTAGTTCTAAGTTCTAGGGGACTTATGACCTAAGACGTTGAGTCCCATAGTGCTCAGAGCCGTTTGAACCATTTTTGAGAACGCTGATGTTTTGCAGTTGTGGTTGTTTCTGATTCTGAGAATTTAATCTTTCAGGAAGTCGGGGCGTCCCATCATTCGAGTATCATTCGTCGCTACCTACACGGCAAACATCCGCGTCCCTGGATTGGGCGCATTGAAGATTATGTGTCTCTGTTCCCATGGTCCCTTCGGTAGCCTGACTTAACGCCTTGTGATTTCTTCCTTTGGGGGTACAACAAGGACACCCACTGCTAAGAACTCTGGATCAGTTTCAGAGAACGCATCGATGCTACTGTGATGGCCATAGATAGAATGTTGCTACATAAGATGCTGAGCTAACTCGTCTATCGCTTGGAGGTGTGTCGTGTGATCACAAGGGCACTTATAGAACAATTGTAGAGTGCAAAATGCAAAATTGGTGAGTTTACGGTTCTAGTCATGCATACTTCATAACTGAACATGTAATGCGTTGGAAAATATAGAGCTTTGAAAACGAATGGATCATTTAAAATAGCCCTCTATTTTAGGCAAAGCAGTACAGAAAAAAAATGGTGGCCCATACATTGCGTCGAAGCTGCTGGATAAACTAAAGAGGTCCTCAGCCTCTGAATTGGGAATTAATATGCGGAAATGGATTAATACGAGTATAATGGAAACACTCTTTAAAACTAAACATTCTTGTCTTAGAAGTTCCTCTCTATTTTTCACCGCTTCGGTGATATCGAGACTCTCTAGCTGGCAAAGCACCCTGTACGAGATGTCATCCAACCGAAACGGGCTGTTGCCGAAATAGACTTCCTTCATTTCATCTGCTATGCTCTCCCCAACTCTGATATTACGTCTGAAGATAACCTCGTTTCTCTTATTTCCCAATACTTTCATGGGATCACTCTCATTTCGTATTCTGTGCTCACTACATTGTTTAATGCACTCAAACAGTCCTGACCTTCGCTTTCACAGAGGAAAGCAATGTCGTCAACAAATCTTCAGACATATCCTGTAATCCAGAATTTTAACTGCACTGCCGAACCATTCTTTTATTTCCTTCAGAGCTTGTTCGATACAGGGGTTGACAGCAGAGGATAAAGACCGCACCCCTGCCTTACACACCGAGTGAGGTCGCGCAGTGGTTAGCACACTGGACTCGCATTCGGGAAGACGACGGTTCAAATCTGCGTGCGGCCATCCCGATTTAGGTTTGTCGTGACTCTCCTAAATCGCTTCAGGCAAATGTCGAAATGATTCGTTTGAAAGGGCACGGCCCATTTCCTTCCACATCGTCCCCTAATCCAAGTTCATGCTTCGTCTCTAATGACCTCGTTATCTACGGGACGTTAAACACTAATCTCCTCCTCTTTCTCCTCCTACTTTACACCATTATTAATCTGAACAGTTCTCTTGTCTCCTTGTCTTCCATTATTATTGTTCCCTATCGACTCTTGTACTTGTAGCATATTATCCCTATTTCGCTAAAGAGTAAGTTATAGGTGAGTGAAAAAAGGTTAACAAATAACTCAGTTATTTAATTGTGTACTCAGCAGGCCATCTTAACAGTGTGCGCTTCAGGATATTCTGTTACCACAGAAACTCCTCGCCCCACTCCCACCCCCCCCCCCCCCCCTACGTTCCGCCCCGGCTCGATTTGTGAAGAGTGTGTAGGAAGGATGGCTGTTGATAAGGCTCCATATAAGCTTTCATTTCTCTCATTTTCTCGGCGCGGTCAATTATCACACAAAGAAGTAATAAAATGAAGTAAATGAATAATAATGTAGGTAGGAATTACGTAAATGTCACAATGGATATATCATAAAAGTGACGGAAAAACTGTTTAACATCATACAAATACAGCACAAAATTTAATTAAACATTAATGTATTCCGTGTAATTATGTTAAAGTACTCCAAATCGATAGAGCCATATTTCCGTATCCAGTGACCATAACGTGAGTAATAAATGCAATCAGTAAACTAAAAAATAAGTTATCTTATGGTGCTGATGTCGTCCTTCATAGTTAATAAAAAAATTCAAGCAAAATTAAATCTCGGTTTACTATTATTATTAATGGGTTATTTGCTACATGAAAATTTCCAAAAATCCTAAAACAATAAATAGCAAATCTAGTAAACTGAAAAAGATACACAAGACTAGCAAAAATATAATTCATTACACTTTCATAAAATAACTGAAAAAGTTATACAAGAAAGATCATCCAACATTCAGAATAAAAACGAAATACTTTTTAACGCTCAAAACCACAAATTGCTGCTAAAGAAATTGTACAGATGTGGGTATTGTGGAATTACCTACAAATGACTTCAGTTATATATATTTGTAAGTCTGCAAGTGGTAGAAATATATCATGAAAATAAAAAAAAATGTCTGAAATATATAGAAAAATTTGTTACGAGGTACCCCGAAACTCATTGTTAGCTCCTCTATTATTATGAATTTTATAAATTGTTTGCCATATCGCTTGCGAGCAACACAGCCAGTGTTGCTTGCATGTGGTGTTAGCCTTTTTTTAAAGGATACAATGGAGGTGATTTTCTACAGAAGGCCTCTGTGACAACAGAAGAAACAGAAAGGTAGTTTAGTGACAGTTACGTCTTTACAAAAGCGAAGGAAAAGGTATCAATGAACTTTAGAGTTACACCTGAAGTGTTGAGTACTATTAACAAGTGATTTCAGATCGATTGCGTATTACTGGACTTCCGGAAGGCTTGTGATACTGTACCACACAAGCAGCTTGTGAAATTGCGTGCTTATGGAATATCGTCTCAGTTATGTGGTTGGATTTGTGATTTCCTGTCAGAGAGGTCACAGTTCGTAGTAATTGACGGAAAGTCATCGAGTAAAACAGAAATGATTCCTGGCGTTCCCCAAGGTAGTGTTATAGGCCCTTTGCTGTTCCTTATCTATATAAACGATTTGGGAGACAATCTGAGCAGCTGTCTTAGGTTGTTTGCAGATGACGCTGTCGTTTATCGACTAATAAAGTCATCAGAAGATCAAAAGAAATTTCAAAACGATTTAGAAAAGATATCAGAATGGTGCGAAAATTGGCATTGACCCTAAATAACGAAAAGTGTGAGGTCGTCCACATGAGTGCTAAAAGGAATTCGTTACACGATAAATCAGTCTAATCTAAAAACCGTAAATTCAACTAAAAACCTAGGTATTTCAATTACGAACAACTTAAATTGGAAGGAACACATAGAAAATGTTGTGGGGAAGGCTAACCAAAGCCTGCGTTTTATTGGCAGGACACTTAGAAAACGTATCAGATCTACTAAGGAGACTGCTTACACTACGCTTGTCCGTCCTCTTTTAGAATACTGCTGCGCCGTGCTGTATCCTTACGGATAACACTGACGGAGTACATCGAAAAAGTTGAAAGAAAAGCAGCACGTTTTGTATTATCGCGAAATATGGGAGAGAGTGTCACAGAAATGATGTAGGGTTTGGGCTGGATATGATTAAAAGAAAGGCATTTTTCGTTGCGACGGAATCTTCTCACGAAATTCCAATCACCAACTTTCTCCTTCGAATGCGAAATTATTTTGTTGACACCTACCTTCTGTAACACCCCAAGAAACCAGAAAACCCAAATAAGAATGTCATGATAATTTAAAGTAGGGAACAGTGTTATCCTGACAGGTACGACAACTTTGACAATAATATAACACCTTAAAGTTTTGATGAAAACAAATTTCAATCATTACTGAGTATGTCATGATATCAAGGTAGAAAGAAAGAAAGGTTATTTTTAATTAGCTATCAAACATCTCAGTAATAACTGCAAATCAGTACGACGAAAGTTAAGTCCAAAGTAATACGTCTGTCAGAGATAACATTTATTGTGAAAGAGAGTTGTAAACGCGGCGAAAAGGAAATTCAATGCATCTACAATGCTCGATCATGGAAATGTTAGTCGCTTGTTAGCTAGCTTGGTATCAAGTAGTGAGAGAGCACCGTTTGTTATAGTACTACAAACGGGAGGCTACGAGATTGTTTCTATTAAAAAAAAGTGCTATTGCGTGATAGAGATGCGCGGACTTTGTTCTCACACTACATAGGGACAAACAATCACCACGATAAAATAAAGGAAATCAGAGCTCGTACGGATAGCTATAGGTGTTTTTTCTTTCAGCGCGATATACGAGATTGGATTAATAGAGAATTGTGAAGGTGGTTCGATGAACCCTCTGCCAGGCACTTAAATATGATTTGCAGAGTATCCATGTTAATGTAGGGAACAAAAGCCCGACGCCGTTTAATGCAAGACATAGGGAGAGAGCTATTGAAGATAAATCTTACACAAAGATTTAGAAGTATGGTCAAGATTGAAGAAACATACTGGACTTCTATAGAAAAAATTGAGTAAATACTATTATGTCTTGTGATAACTTAGGGACTACTGTAACACTGAGACATTACTGTAATCTTACAACAAAAATGTGCATACCATTATTGTGGGGACTATTTTTATCAGAACTGCAAATGTTGCTAAAGAATCATTTAAATTAAACAAAATTGATCAGGTGAGAATAGGAATCGTACACTGAGGATTCCGTAGAAGCTTAATTACATACATAAACAGTTCATCGAATCCGGAAATCTATAACCTCGGCCATTTTTACCTGTTATCAACATTGATACCGGCAAGATGTCGGTTGCAGGTGTTCCAAGATTTTCGAGAATGTTTTAATTTCAGTAATATAAATGTGACATTAGGTCTTGCAGAAGCAGACGACCATCGTTATAATAATCAGCAGTTCTCCATTCAGGATGACCGTATCACAATGGTAAATATAAAACATCAGCCAGGGAATAACCTTATTGCTCAGATGACGTGTTTCGCAATTTATCCATCAACAGATATCCAGGAGCGATTACTGCACGTAGACATGGCGTTCCAATTTGTATGAGAAGCAATCATCAGCAGACCGCAGTGGTACAAAAAAAAAAGTGAATATCGTGCAACACCTGAACCATGAGGATCTGAAGATGGCAGCTTAGTCCTGCCGAAACGGGTAATCCGGTGTGCCTACATGTGATCAACGCAATAAAATGGCTGCATCTTTTTATTGCATTGACTTAGAATCTTCAGAGTTTCAAGGACGACAGAAATCAGTATGCGACATACATTTCAACTTGATGCGTCTATCTGTTCATGAGGAAAAGGATTTTTAACAATCGGACAGACAGTCAAATATACAAACAATGCGATCCTATAAGGATTCCGTTTTCACCGATTGAGGTACCAAACGCTGTAAATGAGCGAAAGGGGTGAAGAGAGGGAATTATGCAGTAATATTAACAAAGGATTTAAAATTATGACTCCTCCATGATTATACATACATGAATGTGTGTATTACTTGAAATTATACAGGGGATCTGCAGCATTAAACAGCCAAGTTCAGAATTATGAAAGTGGAAGTAGAAATTGTTTTCGTAGAGAAGTACATTGGAGGCCCCTATGATAAATCAAACAGAAATAACCTTCAATGGATAGTCAGCAGAAATAAAGGACAAGAAAACATTTAAAAAAGAATATTCTCATTGACACTGGTATGACACTTGATTCAAGAATGTGTCTTAACAATATATTTCACATAAAGATATTACTGTTGTTGCTTCTCGGTTTTAGTATCCTCAGTGCAGTCAAGTACGTAGGAAACTATCGTTGTGATTCCAGAATGAGATTTTCACTCTGCAGCGGAGTGTGCGCTGATATGAAACTTCCTGGCAGATTAAAACTGTGTGCCCGACCGAGACTCGAACTCGGGACCTTTGCCTTTCGCGGGCAAGTGCTCTACCAACTGAGCTACCGAAGCACGACTCACGCCCGGTACTCACACTTTTACTTCTGCCAGTACCTCGTCTCCTACCTTCCAAACTTTACAGAAGCTCTCCTGCGAACCTTGCAGAACTAGCACTCCTGAAAGAAAGGATATTGCGCAGACATGGCTTAGCCACAGCCTGGGGGATGTTTCCAGAATGAGATTATCACTCTGCAGCGGAGTGTGCGCTGATATGAAACTTCCTGGCAGGAGAGCTTCTGTAAAGTTTGGAAGGTAGGAGACGAGGTACTGGCAGAAGTAAAGCTGTGAGTACCGGGCGTGAGTCGTGCTTCGGTAGCTCAGATGGTAGAGCACTTGCCCGCGAAAGGCAAAGGTCCCGAGTTCGAGTATCGTTGTGATTGTTGGGAAGAGTGTGAGTGAAATTGAGTGTGTGAGGTGTGGTGTGAATGAAGTAGTATTCTTATATGACTCTAAAGGTGATGAAATTTGTAGAAAAATTAGAATATGAGATATTAATTATTTTGTACATAATTAAGATACAAATTTGTTTCCACGTATTATCTATATGTTGCGTATAGTGTAACTCTTGAGAAGTGACTTAACCCTACAGCTATACGAAAAACATTGAAGGATGAACCATTATTATTATTATTATTATCATTATTATTATTATTATTATTATTAATTTAATATAAAACTTTATAGGTAACTGTTCTGGAGACATAACACACCTGACAACGTGCGTGGCAGACGAAAGTAAATTATATGTAATAATAATCATATAACCGACATTAATCTTGATTTCGGAGCTGTACTTAGATGGCACCGCTTTCCCATCCACACCCAACAAACAGGAGTGCTAGAGTCTAACGTCCCTATTATTCTTTCCTTGATATTAAACCATAGCCACATTACGTTTAGTTGAAATTTGTGCGCCCATACACATCCGTATCACTACCAGTGCTCGAATGCTTCCTTTTATTTTTTCTGATAGTAAATCATATCTGTACAAATTTTTGTTGAAATGCTTCAAGTGTCGCAGGGTGAATATAATGTGGACTGTTACCAATCAGCCCATCATCTCCGAGAAAGATGAATTCAAACCTTACATACAACTGGCTCGATTTCGATTGTTTTTTACATGCCCTTTCACTTCGACAGCCCATCCTTTAGCGTGCTAGCGTTATTGTACCCCAACATAAAATTTTTCGGTACAGTAAATCATGCTTGTAACAAGTTTGTTTGAAATTGCCCTGGACATTCCAGATTTTCTTTTTCTTTGTCTTTTTGTTACATTTAGCCACTTGTCCACTCCCCACAGATAGGAATACTCGGTGTGACTGACCACCACTCTAATTCTGTTTAGTGTTTAGCCTAATTTAAATTGAAACTGGCAGAGCATCTTATTTTGGGAGCATCTGTGAAATAATAAAAGAAAGACACAGCAGTCTCCCCCTTTTTATATGCTCATATTGCTGCAGTTTGTAGACCTGATTTCACAACCTTAGAGCTTAGTGAAATATTAATAACGGTGAATGCAAAATTCGATTTTAAATGTTATGAATTATGAAGTGGTCAAATTTGTGAAAGTTTACCGTTACTGTAGTTCTTAATACAATTGTGTGACCTCAGGTACATCTGAAATATTTGTTCAAATAGTTTCAGATAATGTATGTATCTGAATTTCAGTGTATTGGAAATTATGCTGAAGCGATGTACTAGGCACCGATGTAAATCAATTATATAACAATGAAAATATTGTTATTGTTTTTAAAATCTTAGAAATGTGTGGCTAGTTAAAAGCTGAAAGGCGCCTCTTACATGCCACTTTCAATGTGTCAACGGTTTTCATTCAGTAACTTGCGAACTTTTCTTTGCTGATACCTCGCAAAGAAGTTTCCACAGCGAAACATTGTCTCGAAATTTGGTAGAAAATCCGAAGAAATTCTGGTCGTATGTAAAGTACACAAGCGGCAAGACGCCGTCAATACCTTCGCTGCGCAGTGCCGATGGTACTGTTACCGACGACTGTTCCGCTAATGCGGAGTTATTGAACGCAGTTTTCCGAAATTCCTTCACCAGGGAAGACGAATGGAATATTCCAGAATTTGAAACACGAACAGCTGCTAGCATGAGTTTCTTAGAAGTAGATACCTTAGTGGTTGCGAAGCAACTCAAATCGCTTGATACGGGCAAGCCTTCAGGTCCAGATTGTATACCGATTAGGTTCCTTTCAGATTACGCTGATACATAGCTCCCTACTTAGCAATCATATACAACCGCTCGCTCACCGATAGATCTGTAACTACAGATTGGAAAATTGCGCAGGTCGCACCAGTGTTTAAGAAGGGTAGTAGGAGTAATCCATCGAACTTCAGACCTATATCAATGACGTCGGTTTGCAGTAGGGTTTTGGAGCATATACTGTATTCAAACATTATGAATCACCTCGAAGGGAACGATCTATTGATACGTAATCAGCATGGTTTCAGAAAACATCGTTCTTGTGCAACGCAGCCAAGCGACTTCTAATCAAGCTGCGGGCCTATGGGGTATCGTCTCAGTTGTGCTACTGGATTCGTGATTTCCTGTCAGGAAGGTCGCAGTTCGTAGTAATAGACGACAAATCATCGAGTAAAACTGAAGTCATGTCAGGTGTTCCCCAGGGAAGCGTCCTGGGACCTCTGCTGTTCCTGATCCATATAAATGACCTGGGTGACAATCTGAGCAGTTCTCTTAGGTTGTTCGCAGAAGATGCTGTAATTTACCGTCTAGTAAGGTCATCCGAAGATCAGTATCAGCTGCAAAGCGATTTAGAAAAGATTGCTGTATGGTGTGGCAGGTGGCAGTTGACGCTAAATAACGAAAAGTGTGAGGTGATCCACATGAGTTCCAAAAGAAATCCGTTGGAATTCGATTACTCGATAAATGGTGCAATTCTCAAGGCTGTCAATTCAACTAAGTACCTGGGTGTTAAAATTACGAACAACTTCAGTTGGAAAGACCACATAGATAATATTGTGGGGAAGGGGAGCCAAAGGTAGCATTTCATTGGCAGGACACTTAGAAGATGCAACAAGTCAACTAAAGAGACAGCTTACACTACACTCATTCGTCCTCTGTCAGAATATTGTTGTGCGGTGTGGAATCCTTACCAGGTGGGATTGACGGAGGACATCGAAAGGGTGCAAAAAAGGGCAGCTCGTTTTGTATTATCACGTAATAAGGGAGAGAGTGTGGCAGATATAATACGCGAATTGGGATGGAAGTCATTAAAGCAAAGACGTTTTTCGTCGCGGCGAGATCTATTTACGAAATTTCAGTCACCAACTTTATCTTCCGAATACGAAAATATATTGTTGAGCCCAACCTACATAGGTAGGAATGATCATCAAAATAAAATAAGAGAAATCAGAGCTCGAACAGAAAGGTTTAGGTGTTCGTTTTTCCCGCGCGCTGTTCGGGAGTGGAATGGTAGAGAGATAGTATGATTGTGGTTCGATGAACCCTCTGACAAGCTCTTAAATGTGAATTGCAGAGTAATCATGTAGATGTAGATGTAGATCTATGGATATATAGTCCGCCCCAATAGCTGAGTGGCTGCAGCGCATCCGGGCCAACATACAAAATCACATACTACGCCCGCTGAATATGTGCCAGCGAATCACCTTCGTCAGTACCTATCTGGCAGCCCGGATACCCCATATAGCGCAGATTCTGCCCATCACTGCGACAATGGCGGCCAGACTACAGGCGGCTTTCAGCTATTTTATTTGTTCTGGACACATCTTCAAAGTCCAGTATGAGGCTCTCACCTTACCGAAGCAGGACGGTGGCCTCGACATGGTTAATGTGAGAGCCAGGACTACGGCAATTTACACCAATACTATGCTCCGGTTATGGGACAGCCAAACTGCTAGTTTTACTGGAATGTTGACCACCGAGCTCGCACCTGTTTCGAGATGTCCACCGACGTCTGTGGCACACATCCCACCTCCGATGTCACATATCGGCCGTTTCTTTTTGGAGTATAGCTACATATGCACCGAGCTCCCCAGGACCAGGAAGACGACCACCCGCGACATCTATTGCTTTCTCCGAAAGTCTCCACCCCGCAACCCCGTCGAAACACGTCACCCCCAGGTTTCATGGCCTACAGTTTGGAAAACGATCCACCAACCATATCACACCACTGACACCACCGCTATGTGGTACCTTCTCGTCAACGGCAAGTATACTACAAGACAGAAACTGCATCGCATCGCGCTGGTGGACTCACCCCTGTACCTCAAGTGCAATGTCGAAGATACAGATTTACATCGTTTCGAGTGTGGGCCAGCAGCAGCTGTCTGGACCCTCGTACAGAAGATTGTGGCTTTCTACCTCCGAGTACCACCACAACGTTTCTGCTACCATGATGATATCTCCCGACACAACCTGCTTTCCATCAGCTAAGTGGCACGCCATCACATGGATCAGTGGTATGGCTGTCAACTACCTCTTCCGGGACGACATCGTCGATCCGGCGGACTTTTGGACACGCCTCGAAGTACATCAACACAGCCTTTGCCGACATCGACACTATCGGGCCACTTTCGCGAACTATTTACAGAGTATTTTCACCAATCCGCCACAAAGCTGGAATCTCAACGAACCGTGCCAGCCGAGACTGGACGATCCCACGTTCCCCTTTAATGGTCATTGAAAAAAAAAAAAAAAAAAAAAAAAAAAAAAAAGTGGTCAGCGTGGCGGATTGCCGGCCTACGGATCAGGGTTCGATTCCCGGCGGCTGGGTCGGGGATTTTCTCCGCTCAGGGACTGGGTGTTGTGTTGTCTTTATCATCATTTCCTCCCCATCCGGTGCGCAGGTCGCCCAATGTGGCGTCGAATGTAAGAAGACCTGAAAACATTTCATTTATTTGAAGTGACTGCCCATTGCGAAGATTTTGCTGTCAGTTCATTCGTGTGGGGTTCGTATTCCAAGGCTAAATTTAACTAATTACTCGTGCTAAACTTGCTACAGTGTTAGAAATTTTCTGTGTGTCTGTAGATTCATTGAGCTTGAACTTGTTGCAGAGGAACGTACTTATTACTCAATCAGAAGCATTATGGAATCAATTCGATCACTCAACTTACCAACTTAGCTCCTTTTGTGCTTTTTATGGAGTTGTGCATCCATTTCTGAGTCTTTGTCATTGCCTGAACTCTCAGTTCGTGTGCGTCGGAAGCAAGCTGCTTGTGTTCGACGTTCAGTTCTAAAATGGTTTCCCACTTATTTATAATACTAAATAATCGGTTCTTTGCACGTAATTCCAGCTGTGAATGTAGGTCTCAACGACAATTACTGAATGAAGAAAGGCTGTGACTGAAACTGTAAAGTGTGCATATTCCACAAGCTAAATTACAGAGAATGTTGAGTCGATTTGTCCAGTATTACTTAATAAGTCACGCATTTTCAAACCTTTTGAACTGCTTATTATTCAATTGATTTCGACATTTATTGTTTTTAGTTGTTCACTTTTCTTTTTGACTACTGCAGTTACAGAGAGACACCTCGATACCCAGTACACAGTGGTTGACTATAAGTTCGTCACTATTACTCTAGGGACTTTGGTAGCAACGTACTAGTGAACATCCTACTGATTGATGTTCAGCCATTTATATTATTCTTGCCTTTCATTAAGTTACACAAATTATGTAAGTGTGAGCTAGTCTATTAATTCACTTTTTCATTATCGAAGTCACATAGCATTACGAAACTGATTAGCTAGTTCATGGGTTTGATTATAACAAGGCAAAGTTTCATGAAATACGGCCTTAACTGTTCTACTTGTAGCTCAGTTACTCAAAGGAGTAGTCCACTTACGAAGTGAGGGCGACAGCTAGCTATATTTGGTGGTAGGGGGGAGTGTAGAGGCAATGTCAATCGAAGCCGAGATCCACACTTACTACAAGATTTCCAAAGGCATATGAGATGAAGAAGTGCTTAATGGCTGGAAACTGCTTCATGAACAGATTGCAACACGATGTCGCTGTCGGCAGTCGTTGTCTCTTCTATCAGTGGGGAGTAGCTGAGGATGTGCGGTGGACAGGTTTCAGACACCAACGTAGCGGAACAAGGGCACAATCTGGGTAAGTGCTGCTGCTGCTACTGCCGCCGTTCGACCCCCTGGATAGATCCCCAGGGTGCCAGGAACGGCACTTTGTTCCACCTGAGGCTGTTTTGCAAGCATTCGGGATTATCTCCGAGTCCGCAGCTCGTGGTCTTGCGGTAGCGTTCTAGCTTCCCGCGCCTGGGTTCCCGGGTTCGATTCCCGGCGGGGTCAGGGATTTTCTCTGCCTTGTGATGACTGGGTGTTGTGTGATGTCCTTGGGTTAGTTAGGTTTAAGTAGTTCTAAGATATAGGGGACTGATGACCATAGATGATAAGTCCCATAGTGCTCAGAGCCATTTCAACCATTTTTGATTATCTCTGAAAGCCGGTTGCCACAGCTAGTGCTACCAGTTTTGATTGCTCCTTGGGAGTAGAGGCATTGTGGTGTCAGAGTTTAATGCTGTTATGTAACAGCCAACCGTAAGGCATAACTTTACTGACTGTACCTCTACCATTGTATTTTTCCGAAGGTTCATGGAATTTTACTCCGCGTCACTTACCCTAGTGAGATTACCACAAGAGATGACAGTGTTATTTTTAATAGTATCAGGAACAAATCAGTCTAGATCATGTTTTATAAATGTGATTTACATTAACCATATTTAATAGACAGATAGAAAAAAAATCTTTCAAATTATGAAGGTAGCAGCGATAAGAAACAGGGTGTGAAACGTTACCTACAACTTGTACGGAAACCAGACTGTAGTTATAGGAGTCGAAGGACATGAAAGGGAAGCTGTAGTATATCCCCGATATTATTCAACTGTACATTGAGCAAGTTGTGAAGGAAACAAAAACGGAAATATGGAAAGGAATTTAAAATTCAGAGGAAGGAATATAACCAATGGCGTTTCTACTGTGACACTGCAATTCTGCAACAAACGGCAATGGATGAGGAAGATCAGTTGAAAGAAATAGATGATAATTTGAAAAGAAATTATGTGATGAACATCAACCAAAGTAAAATAAGGGTAACGGAATGTAGTATAAATAAATCATAGGAAATTAGGTTAAGCACTGAGACATTAAAAACAGTAGATAGAGTTTTGATATTTGGATAGTAAAAGAAGTGACGATGGCCAAAATGGACGGGCCAGCAAATGTAAATTGGAAATTGTAAGAAAAGCGTTTATGAAAAAGATAGATTTGTTAACATTGGATGTACATTTAAATGTTAGGAAGCCTTTTCCGAATATGTGTGTATGGAGCGTAGCATTGTATGAGAGTGAAACATGGTCCATAAACAGTTCAGAAAAGATGTCGGTAGAGGCTATTGCAATGTGTTCCACAGAAGAATGTTGTAGATGAGCAGATTGCGTAACTATTTTGGAAGTACTGAATCGAGTTGAGGAAAAAGAAATTTGCCTCACAACCTGACTAAAAGAAGGGATCGGGACACATCAAGAGGCATCATGGAATTGTCAGCTGGTAATGAATGGAAGTGCGAGGGTAAACATTTTTGAGGCAGAAATAGATATGTGCTACTGTAGTTTTGCAGGGATGAAGGGGCTTGCACTGGAGAGGATTGAAATAAGACATTTATTAGCTGTAATATATATGAGGTTAAATTTTTCCACTGAACACCTACGATGTCTATACGTTGTTGTTGCGCTACGTGGAGACTATTCTCCATAATTGTTAACGATACGTGTCGGTACCCTTCGTGTCTACAGTATTGTGTTAAGAATCTACGTGTACATCTACATGGATACTCTGCAAATCACATTTAAGTGCCTGGCAGAGGGTTAATCGAACCACCTTCACGATACTCTATTATTCCAATCTCGTATAGCGCGTGGAAAGAACTAATATCTATATCTTTCCGTACGATTTATGATTGCCCTTTGTAGGTTGGTGTCAACAAAATATTTTCACATTCGGAAGAGAAAGTTGGTGATTGGAATTTCGTGAGAAGATTTCGTCGCTACGAAAAACGCCTTTCTTTTACTGATGTCCAGCCCAAATCCTGTATAATTTCAGTGACACTCTCTCCCATATTTCGCGATAATACAGAACGTGCCGCCCGTCTTTGAAGTTTTTCGATGTGTTCCGTCAATCCTATCTGGTAAGGATCCCACACCGAGCAGCGGTATTCTAAAAGAGGACGGACAAGCATAGTGTAGGCAGTGCCCTTAGCAGATCTGTTACAATTTGTAAGTGTCCTGCCAATAAAACGCAGCCTTTGGTTAGCCTTCCCCACAGCATTTTCTGTGTGTTCCTTCCAATTTAAGTTGTTCGTAATTGTAATTCCTAGGTATTTAGTTGAATTTACGGCCTTTAGATTTGACTGATTTATCGTGTAACCGAAGTTAAACGAATTCTTTTTAGCACTCACGTGGATGACCTCACACTTTTCGATGTTTAGGGCCATCTGCCAATTTTTACACCATTCCGATATTTTTTTTTTCTAAATCGCTGAAGATTAGATGGGTAGATCACATAACTAATGAGGAGGTATTGAATAGAATTGGGGAGAAGAGGAGTTTGTGGCACAACTTGACTAGAAGAAGGGATCGGTTGGTAGGACACGTTCTGAGGCATCAAGGGATCACCAATTTAGTATTGGAGGGCAGTGTGGAGGGTAAAAATCGTAGAGGGAGACCAAGAGATGAAAACACTAAGCAGATTCAGAAGGATGTAGGCTGCAGTAGGTACTGGGAGATGAAGAAGCTTGCACAGGATAGAGTAGCATGGAGAGCTGCATCAAACCAGTCTCAGGACTGAAGACCACAACAACAACAACAACAACAACAAATCGTTTTGCAATTTGTTTTGATATTCTGATGACTGTTAGTCGATAAAATACAGCGTCATCTACAAACAACCTAAGACGGGTGCTCAGATTGTCTCCCAAATCGTTTATATAGATAAGAAACACCAAAGGCCCTGTAACACTACCTTGGGGAACGCCAGAGATCATTTGTGTTTTACTTCATTACTTGCCGTCAATTACTATGAACTGTGACCTCTCTGACAGGAAATCACAAATCCAATCACATAACTGAGACGATATTCCATAAGCATGCAGAAATACGGAATCGATCTGATATCCCTTGTCAATAGCGCTCAACACTTCATGCGAATAAAGAGCTGGTTGTGTTTCACAAGAACGATGTTTTCTAAAGCCATGTTGACTGTGTGTCAATAGACGGTTTCCTTCGAGGTAAATCATAATGTTCGAACAGAGTATATGTTCCAAAATCCTGCTGTATATCGAAGTTAATGATATGGGCCTGCTATTTACTGGATTACTCCTACTACCTTTCTTGAATATCGGTGTGACCTGTGCAGCTTTCCAGTCTTTGGGTACGGATCTTTAATCGAGCGAACGGTTGAATATGATTATTAAGTCTGGGGCTAATGAATCAGCATACTCTAATTGGTATACAGTATGGACCAGAAGACTTGCTTTTATTAAGTGATTTAAGTTGCCCCATTACTCTGAGAATGTTTACTTCCACGTTAGTCATGTTGGCAGCTATTCTTGATTCGAATTCTGGAATATATATTTCGTATTCTTTTGTGAAGGCATTTCGGAAGGCTGTGTTTAGTAACTCTGCTTTGACAGCACTGTCTTCGATAGTATCCCATTGCTACCACGCAGAGAAGGTATTGATTTTTTCTTGCCGCTAACATACTTCACATACGACCAGAATATCTTTGGATTTTCAGCCAGGCTTCGAGACAAAGCATCTCGCATTGAAGTCCGCGCTAAATTTCGAGCTTCTCTAAAAGATCGCCAAACTTGTCGATTTTGCCTCTGTTTTAATTTGGCATGTTTGTTTCGTTGTTTTTGCAACAGTGTTCTAATCTGTTCTGTGTACCAATGAGGACCAGCTCCGTCGTTAGTTAATTTATTTGGTATAAGTCTCTCAACTGCTGCCGATAGTATTTCTTTCTGGTGCCAACGTCAGTGATATAACAGCTGTAGCACTATAGTAGTGCAGCGAGCTCGTGTTTTGTGTGTCAACTAAAAAATAAATAGCCTACGAGTCTGTTTGAATATTAAACACTCTATGATATTCTTTCACAGAGCATTACTACTTCCTTGTGTAATTTACACCATAGCTGCTGATCGTCAGCGCATATGGATGCCTACAGTGACATCATTGTGTAGCAGACAGATAACATTCTAACGTAGCTCCTCATCGTGGCGGCAAAGTTCTCCTACCTACTTTCACGCACCCCTGAGATCGAAGCGTAACTTAGCACCGCCAACTTATATTGACTTCTGTCGATACCAACACAGCGGAACTGTTGCCAATGAGATTACTAACACTTGAAATAAAATAAACATGGCTTCAACAACATTGTGACTACAAAAAACTTGAAGGCTTTTAATGATTTAGACTTATATTGCCTCAGAGTTTCATTCGTAGTTATGTAACAACAGTATACTGAACTCCTAAGTTGGACCTATTCCCGACAGTGTACCAACACTCAGTGGTCGTGTGGTTGTCACTGGCCAATCACCGAGGTGTGTTTGTTTATACGATGATTAAACGACGAATGGAGTCTGAAGAGATTTTAAAGCGTTTCGCTACACTGATAGCAGGAAGGGAGTTGCTGTACTTGGCGTGACTGAGGTTGTGACGATTATCCAGTTCAACTGAAGTGATATTTCACGATAAATTTCTTCATTTATATTTTGGAAAAGTGAAGCGTTATTAAACCACCGTAAAAATGCTCCTGTCGCAGCACAAAGAAAGACGAATATGTTCCTCTTTAAGAGACTCTGACGAAAGTGGGGAACCAGCTATCTCAATCCTCATTCCGCCTCCCTGAGCACAAATTTTTTCATGCGAACATATTCGGCTCTTTTAACGCAGAACATTCTAAATCCTTTTACCCGGTTCCTCTTTGTAGTTATTGCCTTCATGCTCAGCATCTTCCTCTTACTGACACTTTCTATATATGTCTCTCTCCCACTGTATCCTGCTTCTTCCACTGATCTACAGTACACGAAGTTGGCATTGTCTGCTCTATCACCTACACTGTCTCCTTTTGTCTGTCTTTCTCACTACCACTGTTTCCACCACACCTCTGCTGCTCAAAAATTCTGATGGCTCAACTTACTTTATCCCCTACGCACGTGTGTTTAAAATTTCGGTCCAAAATACGCCCTGCATTGCACAAGTTAAAGTTCGCCGGTCTTGGAGGGCCCAGACTCTGCAAGCCAATGTATGGTCTCCTCTCATCTGTATTTTTCATTTCGACTGCCCCCTCCCTCATTTGCTCCAGCCGCTTCTATTTCCACCTCTCTCTCTTCCCTTTTACTAACACTGACCATACTCTCAGTAACCATCAATATCTCCTTCGTCTTTGGCTCCCACTGCTGTTTTCATTCGTCTCTCTTTCTATTTTACTGCCACTTTCTCTCCCTCACCATCACTCTCTCCTTCTCTCCCATCAGCTAAAACTTCCCCTTAGAAAAATTTAAAAATGACAGTGCTGGAAAACCTCTTACATTATTTGAATTTCCAACAGCTGAGCAAAACTGAACGTATTCAGACATTTCTCTCTTTACTTATTCTGATAATAACTAAACTGACACACAATATTTTTAGCGCAACGCATTCTGACTTTCAATAATCCCTACAAAAGAATGGCCCTGACTAACAATAACCTACATCTTTCGTGAATCACTTACCTCACAAAAATCTTCGTTACTCAAACTACTGTAATACAGCGAGCGCCAATACTGCCAGCTAAATAAAAGATTCTAACTACTGAAGGCACTAATTACTGATAGGTTTAGTCAGCAAATGAAAGATTTTGATAGAGAATAAACAATGTATTTACCTTAATAGTGTTCAAAAGTCATCATATACAGGGTGAGTCACCTAACATTACCACTGGATATGTTTCGTAAACCACATCAAATACTGACGAATCGATTCCACAGACCGAACGTGAGGAGAGGGGCTAGTGTAACTGGTTAATACAAACCATAAAAAAATGCACGGAAGTATGTTTTTTAACACAAACCTACGTTTTTTTAAATGGAACCCCGTTAGTTTTGTTAGCACATCTGAACATATAAACAAATACGTAATCAGTGCCGTTTGTTGCATTGTAAAATGTTAATTACATCCGGAGATATTGTAACCTAAAGTTGACCCTTGAAACCTCCGACGTTCAGTTGCGTGTTGTAACAAACAAAACTAACAAAACTAACGTGGTTCCATTTAAAAAGCGTAGGTTTGTGTGAAAAAACATACTTCCGTGCATTTTTGTATGGTTTGTATTAAACAATTACACTAGCCCCTCTCCTCACGTTCGGTCTGTGGAATCGGTTCGTCAGTATTTGATGTGGTTTATGAAATATATCCAGCGGTAACGTTAGGTAACTCACCCTGTATATATCTATCAATTCATGACATCCACCTTTACAAATTTCCTTTTTCTGGCGGACACACGTTCAGATCGTCCGCTTATAGCAACCTCTCAAAACTCTGGCATCTCTCTCTTCACATTCACCACTGCTGGCGGCTCACCTCCAACTGCCCAACACTACACGCTGTTCACAACCAACTGCACAACACTATAATAGCGAATATTCCAACAATTCCAACCAGCCACAGATTCCACACAGCACAGTCAGTGATTTTCATACAGAGCGCCACGTGGCGTTACCAACATAAGAACCTAAACAGCCCACTTACACAGTCACTGTCTCCTCTCTTTCCCAGCGTCAATGTGTCTCTGATATTCTATTTCTGCACAAAAAAGCACTTCCACGTTCACATTCTAAAATTTTTAGTGACGAAGGTGGAATGAAGGCTGTGGTATTTGATTCCCCACTTTTCTGACAGTCTTTGAGAGAGGAACATATTCACCCATTTTGCCTTCCGACAGGAGCATTTTTCCGCTGGTTTCTTTTATTTTAGCTGATACGGCAAGGTAGCTTCTTATACAATACGAATTCTATGGGTCAGTAAGATTTTGACAGTTTATTTATTTACAACGACGCATATACCTTGACATACATAAATGACAAATAAGCACGCATAATACGGGGTGAACATTAATAAAACCGACAAACTGCAGGGACAGCTTCTTGAGTGGAAACGGAGAAGAAAGATCCTGTGAACACGTCTGCGGAAATGGACGGAGTGCGTGCAACGACAAGTCGTCCCGGAACACAGTACAGAGCTGCTTGGCATGCACGTCACAACAGATGTTCAAGGAGACGTTCAAGGGATGCAATATCGTGCAGGATACAGAAGATACTCTGCCGGCCGCGGTGGTCTAGCGGTTCAGGCGCTCAGTCCGGAACCGCGCGACTGCTACGGTCGCAGGTTCGAATCCTGCCTCGGGCATGGATGTGTGTGATGTCCTTAGGTTAGTTAGGTTTAAGTAGTTCTAAGTTCTAGGGGACTGATGACCAGAGATGTTAAGTCCCATAGTGCTCAGAGCCATTTTTGTACAGAAGATACACAGGATAGAGTAGCATGGAGAGCTGCGTCAAACCAGTCTCAGGACTACAACAACAACAACAACAACAACAGAAAATCGTACTTTGGAATATACCATGTTGGCAGGGCACGTGTCTGGATCCAATGCTAGGGTTCATCTCAATATCCTATAGAACGCGGTCCTCAAAATCTGGTGTACGCACAGTCCGCTGTTTCCCTGCACGTTCGTCTATCTGATGGGATCTCAAAACAGGCTTCAGTTGTTGTGTGATGTGGTTGATGTCTATGAGGGTAGTTGTTCTGGTTCAGCCGTGCTGCCTCTCGACCGTTTCCATCTGCTTGGCCGTGCAAAAGCACCTTCTCGGCTTGTTTCCGGCATGAATACCAGACCACTCTGCTGCTTACAGTATATTGCGTCAATCACGCAGCCTACAACACAGAAGAAACACACGGTACTTGGTCAGAGGAACTGTCATTCGTCAGCGCCATCTACCGTGGCAACGATGCAATTCCGGACACATGTTCATAGGACCTTTTTCAATCCATTTCCAGTCAGGAATCGGTCCCTGCAGTTTGTCGGTTTTATTAATGTTCACCCTGTATAAGGTTAACACAAAACTCTTTGCTTAACGTTTTTTTACTTGATACTTTGCCCATCGTTCGCAATTCCTCGAAAACCCCAGTCGTATGATTTGTTTCTTAAAAGAGTAAAGAAGGTTACTTGATATATTCTACTGAATACGCAATATTTCTAGTTTTACATAATATTTGGCAGTCATTTTCAGTTCTTTTCAGGCTTGTTAAGATCCTTTGTAGCCCATTTCTGTCACAGAAGTACCACTTTGGCATATTTGTATAGGCGTGAAGAGCTCACCATACAGAGAGACTGCGTCATAACGAGATATACTGTCGAAAAACTTCTCACTAAATCTATAGTTCATTATAGCTTAGTGACCACAGAACCCGTGTGATTACCCTACGACCCTTGCCATGTCACTACATCAGTTAAAACTACATATACGCCTCAGATAGGATATTACGTACATACAGGGTGTTTATAAATGAATATCGGGGTTTTAACGCTTTATAATATTTATTATATTAAACTTACAGTTATAAATGATATGTCAAATGAAAGAGCAACTCAGACAGTTTCACCAAGAACCTTATAAATCTTCAATGTGAACACCATTTGCCACACGGCACACATTAAGTCTATAGCCGAGTTCTTCCTAAACGTTGGTAAGTGTGTATTCAGTGATTGTAGCAACAGCTGCTTCAATCCGGTCTCTTAATTCAGGGGGGTGTTGTGTGATGTCCTTAGGTTAGTTAGATTTAAGTAGTTCTAAGTTCTAGGGGACTGATGACCATAGCTGTTAAGTTGGTTGGTTGTTTCGGGGAAGGAGACCAGACAGCTAGGTCATCGGTCTCATCGGATTAGGGAAGGACGGGGAAGGAAGTCGGCCGTGCCCTTTGAAAGGAACCATCCCGGCATTTGCCTGGAGCGATTTAGGGAAATCACGGAAAACCTAAATCAGGATGGCCGGACGCGGGATTGAACCGTCGTCCTCCCGAATGCGAGTCCAGTGTCTAACCACTGCGCCACCTCGCTCGGTATAGCTGTTAAGTCCCATAGTGCTCAGAGCCATTTTTTTTCTTAATTCAGGGAGGTCTGCTGGTAGCGAAGGCACGTACACACGATCCTTGATGAAGCCCCAGAGGAAAAAATCTCATGGCGTTAGGTCGGGTGAACGTGGAGGCCATGCAAAGCAAGCCGTGTCATTGTGCCCCTTGTGGCATATCCAGCGCCTGGGTACAGTGAAGTACAACCAATTGCGGCGGAAACATTGCGTGCTGCGGATGCGCCCTGGTGTCAAACACAACTGTTTCAGTTGCTCTTTCATTTGACATATCATTTATAACTGTAAGTTAAATGTAATAAATATTATAAAGCGTTAAATCCCCGATATTCATTTATAAACACCCTGTATTTTACGTGCGTTGTGATAGTAACTTTGAACATTTGGATCTCAGTAACGGATACGATGTCGAAAACGGTTTCGAAGTTTCCAGAGAATATCATTTTGAGATC
Organism: Schistocerca serialis cubense; assembly: GCF_023864345.2. Lineage (NCBI taxonomy): Eukaryota > Metazoa > Arthropoda > Insecta > Orthoptera > Acrididae > Schistocerca > Schistocerca serialis. The sequence goes on along the minus strand of NC_064641.1, from coordinate 67,853,483 downwards.
ATACGGTGAAAATTTCTAGGATTTATCATGTCTAGGAAGCTATAGAAGTGTCCTTCCCCACAATAGGAACTTTTCGTACCCAAAAATCACGACTTTTTCGGGTTTTTCTCAGGGACCAACCATGAACAGAACGTGCTTTTATAAGACGCCCCGAAGTCCACCCTACACTACACCTAAAGCTCGGTTTGCCTGGGCTGGAGAAAGTGCGTAACGTTTACATTTTCTGTCAGTCGTGTAGGATAGCTATAGTAAGACTGTTCTTCCGATAGGTATAAAAACGCTCACTCGGCCGAGTGCTACCCAAAACGCTTGTCCACTTATCCTAGCTATCAATAGAACCCGAGATATGACCCCACGAAAAAAATCACATTTTCGTGCGCAGATTTTTGGAAAATATAGGTACAGTGCACTTTCATATGTTAATTTAATCACGCTAACGTTACATGGCAGTAAATGTAACTTTTGTATCATCCATTGAATATTAAGGTTTTGGGGTTAACATTTAAATAAAGTAAACTCGTAAATAGCCTGTTTCTAGTGGTCTTCTAATTAATTGGAAAATTAGGATAATGCTCCATAAGACAGACCTGCTAGGGTAAAACACTTTAAGAATGGTTATGTGACTTTATATGTATTGTAAAGTACACATATAGTCACAACGAACGGAAAATGATTCATTACTCTCTTAATCATAAGGGGCGATGAAAAATTTTCGTTCGAAGTCCGTGCAGTCCAGAATTGGTGTGACAGTCAAAATAGCCGTGAGCATTGAGGCAGTCATCACCCCGTCCTGCTGCGTGAAGATGTCCGTAACTGCCTGTTGCACATACGCATCCGACAGGTATCGTCGATCCTTCAAGGCCCAAAAAAAAAAAAGGGACAGAAGGCGTGATAATCGCATGGAGAGGGATCAGGACTATAGGGTGGGTGCTCGATTTTTGTTGTCCGTAATTGAAGAGGCCGGCCCCCCATATTGACCGGTGTCTTGTGTCAAATCGCGACCAGCGTGAAAACTGGTGCATCATTCCACAACGGTGGTGTTTGGCAGACATGCTGCTACAAGCACAATATTTATTCTTCGATGAATTTCTACACGTTCTTGTCCTTCGGCAGCCAAGAAAAGAATAAGAACACGTGGGTCCTGTTTGAACGCATTTGGTGATAACGTCACCCAAGCTCACATTTCCACATATACCGCAGGCACTTCGGAACGACACGCCACTACAGTAACGCCCTGAAATGGAAACTTTGAGATCACTCCTTGCAGGTGGACGTACTTACCATGTTCACAGGACCTACTGTGTGGGGGAAGAGGGGAGGCCACAAAGCCATCCTCTAGTCTGGTATGCCTAAATACATAATGTTGCTTCCCATTCAAATTTCATTTCGGTAATGGTACCGAAGGGAGGCCGATCCGTTACCTGATATGTGACACCTGCAAATTATGTCTCAAAGCATGCAGTTTTCAGCGTATTTTAGGCAAAACATGACGAAGGAAATTGGAAACTGTTAAACACGGTGAAATCACATAAATACAATATGGTGGGCCTTATTTGTCTACCATAAGCCAATAGCAATATAGCTTGTTCCAGTATAGCTTGCTCTACTTTCTTTGTGACATCTCAGTGGAGTGCAGGTTGAGATCCCGCACACTGCAAATTGCACTGCAATCTGACCACTTGCATCGATGGAAATGGTGCAACGAAGTAACAAGGTCTCGTGAAAGCGCGTTACAGCAACATTCATGTTCGCAAGTCGTACTTACTTGTAGCTACGAATCTGAAATGAAATAAAGTGAAAAAATTAAATAAATGTCGCAGCACAAGGAAAGCAGTTCACTGTTTAATGTCTAGTGCAGTGCCACCTCAGTGTGCAGTGTCACCTCACGTAGGTAGGCCAGCACCATGGTAAGTGCACATAACTTCAAAATTCTTCCAATGAATACCAAGCAGTACTTGGGGTCATTGCTTCAAGAAAAATTTGACAAGGTATGTATTTCCTCCTCATTCCTCCTTTTCCACCTACCATTGTCCCCCCCACAACTTGCATCTGCCTCCTGTATCTCCTCATCCTCCACTTTTCTCTGTCCATCTCTTCACTCTGTTCAGTTACGCCACATTCTCTCTGTCCACCTCATCCTCCTCTTACTCTCTCTCTCTCTTTCGTCTCTGTCCGTCCACACCTTCCTTCTATCTGTTCATCACCACCTCCCCTCTCCCTATGTCAATTTCCTACTACCCACTCTCTCTATCTTATCCTAATCACTTTCTCACAATCCATTTCCCCCTCCCCATTTCCCATTTCTCTGCTCAGCTGTGCCCATCTGCACACATTGCCACTGCACTGCATACTGATACTACTTGCACAACACTCCTGTTTTGGAGCGCAGCCTACATATGAGGGGTGGAAACCCTTTTTTGCCTTTGGGAACTAGGAAATTTCAACCAGCACAGTGATGGTATTCATACAGCAAGTAGTTCATGTATTAAATATGATGAAATTGGTCCAGTGGTTTAGGTGCCATACTAGCCTTTTCATTGCAGTTTTGCATGCATATGAGTTCAACACATACCTTTCACAAACCTCCACCTCTGGCTTTCTGTGTCCACCTTTTGCTCCATCTGTCTACCACTTCTGCCCATCTCCATTTGTATACTCCTCCTTTCTTTCTCTCTCTTCCTCTCCTTCTGATCCCTCTACTTTTCAGTCCACTCTGCCCCCTCTCTGACCATATCGACCTCTGCCTGTTCCTTTTCCATGTGCTCACTATGCCACTATACATATCATTTGAATCCTGCATCTTCGCTTCCTCTTTCCTCTATCTGACCATCTGCTTCTCTTCCTCTCTCTCTTATAATCTCCTTCTCCTCCTCTCTCTGTCCCTCCCCTCGTTCCCCAATATCTCTGTCTATCCCCTCCTGCTCCCTCTCTTTGTCAATAACCTCCTGCCCCTCCCTCTCTATCCACCCTCTCCTGATCCCTCTCTCTGTCCATCCCATCTCTTATCCATCTCAATATTCTCCCAGCTGTGCACATCTGCATTTTTAGCCCCTGAAAAACTGGTAAATAAAGCGGGCTGTTACCAATCCAAAATACACAGGTCGTGAAGGGCAACTTACAGGCCAGGTACTGGAGAACTGTTTCTTGCTGCCCTGCTAAGCAGGTTCATAAGGCAGGCCGATACTATAACTATACAACTCACTTGTTGTATAGGGCAGCCAATCTGGCTGGGGTTCAAAAAATGGAGCTGGGAGGTTATAAACTTCACAGTGGTAATATTTGGGTGACAAACTAGGTTTAGGTATGGGAACCATGAACCTTGCCGTTGGTGGGGAGGCTTGTGTGCCTCAGTATACAGATAGCTGTACCGTAGGTGCAACCACAATGGAGGGGTATCTGTTGAGAGGCCAGACAAACGTGTGGTTTCTGAAGAGGGGCAGGAGCCTTTTCAGTAGGGGCAACAGTCTGGATGATTGACTGATCTAGCCTTGTAACACTAACCAAAACGGCCTTTCTGTGTGGTACTGCGAACGGCTGAAAGCAATGGGCAACTACAGCTGTAATATTTCCCAAGGGCATGAAGCTTTACTGTATGGTTAAATGATGATGGCGTCCTATTGGGTAATATATTCAGGTGGTAAAATAGTCCCCCATACGGATCTCTGGGCGGGGACTTCTCAAGAGGACGTCGTTATCAGGAGAAAGAAAACTGGCGTTCTACGGATCAGAGCGTGGAATGTCAGATCCCTTAATCGGGTAAGTAGGTTAGAAAATTTAAAAAGGGAAATGGATAGGTTAAAGTTAGGTATAGTGGGATTAGTGAAGTTCGGTGGCAAGAGGAACAAGACTTCTGGTCAGGTGAATACAGGGTTATAAATACAAAATCAAATAGGGGTAATGCAGAGGATCAAGTAGGTAAAAAGACGAGGGCTAGTAGAAATCCTTGAGTAACAGAAGATGTACCAAATTTAATTGATGAAAGGAGAAAATACAAAAATGCAGTAAATTAAGCAGGCAAAACGGAATACAAACGTCTCAAAAATGAGATCGACAGGAAGTACAAAATAGCTAAGCAGGCATGGCTAGAGCGTAAGGATGTAGAGGCATATCTCACCAGGGAAAATTAAAGAGACCTTTGGAGATAAGAGAACCACCTGTATGAACATCAAGAGCTCAGATGGAAACCCAGTTCTTAGCAAAGAAGAGAAAGCAGAAAGGTGGAAGGAGTATATAGAGGGTCTATACAATGGCGACGTACTTGAGGACAATATTATGGAAATGGAAGAGGGTGTAGATGAAGTTGAAATGGGAGATACGATAGTGCGTAAAGAGTTTGACAGAGCACTGAAAGATCTGAGTCGAAACAAGGCCCCAGGTGTAGACAACATTCCATTAGAACTTCTGATTTGCGTTGGGAGAGCCAGTCCTGACAAAACTCTACCATCTGGTGAGCAAGATGTATGACACAGGCGAAATACCTCAGACTTCAAGAAGAATATAATAATTCCAATCCCAAGGAAAGCAGGTGTTGACAGATGTGAAAATTACTGAACTATCAGTTTAATAAGCCACGGCTGCAAAATACTAACACGAATTCTTTACAGACGAATGGAAAAACTGGTAGAAGCCGACCTCAGGGAAGATCACTTTGGATTCCGTAGAAATGTTGGAACACGTGAGGCAATACTGACCCTACGACTTATCTTAGAAAATAGATTAAGGAAAGGCAGACCTTCGTTTCTAGCATTTGTAGACTTAGAGAAAGCTTTTGGCAAATTCTGAACGTGGCAGGGATAAAATACAGGGAGCGAAAGGCTATTTACAATTTGTACAGAAACCAGATGGCAGTTATAAGAGTCGAGGAACATGAAAGAGAAGCAGTGGTTGAGAAGGGAGTGAGACAGGGTTGTAACCTCTGCCCGATGTTATTCAATCTGTATATTGAGCAAGCAGTAAAGGAAACAAAAGAAAAATTCGGAGTAGGTATTAAAATCCATGGAGAAGAAATAAAAACTTTGAGGTTTGCCGATGACATTGAAATTCCGTCAAAGACAGCAAAGGACCTGGAAGAGCAGCTGAACGGAATGGACAGTGTCTTGAAAGGAGGATATAAGATGAACATCAACAAAAGCAAAACGAGGATAATGGAATGTAGTCGAATTAAATCGGGTTATGCTGAGGTATTAGATTAGGAAATGACACGCTTAAATTAGTAAATGAGTTTTGCTATTTGGAGAGCAAAATAACTGATGATGGTCGAAGTAGAGAGGATATAAAATGTAGACTGGTAATGGAAAGGAAAGCGTTTCTGAAGAAGAGAAATTTGTTAACATCGAGTATAGATTTAAGTGTCAGGAAGTCGTTTCTGAAAGTATTTGTATGGAGTGTGGCCATGCATGGAAGTGAAACGTCGACGACAAATAGTTTGGACAAGAAGAGAATAGAAGCTTTCGAAATGTGGTACTACAGACGAATGCTGAAGATTAGGTGGGTAGCTCATATAACTAATGAGGAGGTATTGGATGGAATTAGGGAGAAGAGAAATTTGTGGCACACCTTGACGAGTAGAAGGGATCGGTTGGTAGGACATGTTCTGAGGCATCAAGGGATCACCAATTTAGTATTGGAGGCCAGTGTGGAGGGTAAAAGTCGTAGAGGGAGACCAAGAGATGAATACACTAAGTAGATTCAGAAGGATGTAGGTTGCAGTACGTGCTGGGAGATGAAGAAGCTTGCCCAGAACAGAGTAGCATGGAGAGCTGCATCAAACCAGTCTCTGGACTGAAGACCACAACAACATGGGAAAAGATATCAGACTGACAGATTCAGCTGTAGAACAATGCACTTAGTATATATGGCGTCAGTACTTTGTACAATCGTTAATACACATCACAGATATTCTACTACAGTTCTTTCATTTTCTTTCACTTTTATTAGAATTTTCTGTAGACGCAATGTATGTTCCAGATAAAAGCATTGAAAAAGTTTCTTACAGTTAAGCTGCTAGTATATTGAGATACTGATCTGAATCAATATCTCGTACTTGAAAAGAAAAGAACTGATCCCTCATCTCCCATAAGAAGAAGTTATGCAAACCCCTGACGACAACAATGGGTAACAAGTAATCTAACAAGCCTCCCATCACGAGAAATTGATAGAAATGAGCTAATCGAATCGATCCAGTTTCAGTCCATGTATTGCCCATCATCACAGGAAGAGTCGATGCGATGGTACTCGACATTCTTTGTATCTGTCATACAGTGTCAAGTTGTTACCTCAGCCCTACAAAGGAGAAAGTAATGGTGTTTTGGTCTTTTGTCAGCAGAGCGTGAAGGTCTCATTTTCTACCAGCAAGAGAGATACGCCAGCCAGAAAAAGGCGTAGCAAGCTGGTTGGACCTTCATATCCCAACGAAAAACTGAACTGACTTATTGAAAATTAATATTTGGGTGCTAAATAAGACACTGGTGTGGGTAACAGTAAACAATTTTAACATGAGAAATGTAATAGAGCCTTCGAAGAAAAACAATAGTACGACATGTTTGGCGTGCGTAAACACCCTTCAGGCGTTTACTGTTGGATTACCTCTCCTGCACTCTGTCACCTGACAAAGAGACCCTAAACACCAAATCCTCAATTTATATGAGTTCACTGACATAACACAACGTCTCATAAGACTTTGCCTTATTGTCCAGAAAAAGAGACAACATATAGGGTAAATCATAACAGATAGCGAAAGGTGACAAGGATGGAGGTATACCGTAATGAAAGCAAAAGCATTCCAGTAAAGAAGGGTCTGAAAAGGAGCCATTTTTGAAAGATAACTGAGAATATATTGTTACTAGCCGCCACTGATTTTAGCATGGAATCTCGTCCTCGTTAGTACAAGTGCACATTCTAAAACGAAGAAAAGACACATCACCAAGGAATTATCTGAATGGGATGAAATCGGTAGATGTACATGTACAGACAAACAAATAATTTATTGAAGAGAAAGAGCTTCAGAAATTGGGCAAGTCAATAACGCGTTGATCGACCTATGGTCATGATGCAAGCAGTTATTCGGCTTGGCATTGGTTGGTGGAGTTCTAGGATATCTTCCTGAGGAATATCGTGCGAAATTATGTCCAACTGACGCGATAGATTGTCAAAATCCCTAGCTAGTTGGAGGGCCCTACCTATAATTCTCGAAACGTTCTTTACAGTGGAGGGATCCGGTAACCTCTCTGACCAAGGTAGGGTTTTCAGAGCTCGAAGACAAGCATTAGAAACTCTCCCCATGTGCGGGCGGGCATTATGTTGCTGAAATGTAAGCCCAGAATAGCTTTCCGTCAAGGGCAACAAAACAGAGAGGAGAATGACGTCGACGTATCGCTGTGCTATAAATGTGCTGTGGAAGACAACCAAAGAGGTCCTGCTGTGAAAAGGAGTGGCACACCAGTCCATCACCCCTGGTTCTATGGCCGTATTGCGGGCGACACTCAGGCTGGTATTGCATCTCTATCAGGGACGCCTGCAGACACGTCTTCTCTGGTCATCGGGGCTCAGTCTGAGGTGGGACTCATCACTGAAGACAATTCTACTACAATAATTGAGTTTCCAGGCCGACGACGTGTTTGGCGATGCCCCAGACAGATGTGGTATACCAACCTGCCGTAGCCCGCCATATGGTCCCAAAGCAACATTTCCATAACAGGACCCCTTTAATTGTTGTCCGCGACACCCTTACAGTACAGTGGTGCGTTGACGACAATCCAGATCCCCCGTTTTGTTGCCCTTTTTAGAGAACCTATCTCGGCTTACATTTCAGCAAGATAATGTCCGCTAGCATACGGTGAGAGTTTCCACCGCTCGTCTTCATGTTTGCCAAACCCTACCTTCGCCAGCAAGGTTGCTGGTTATCTCCCCAATTGAGAGCGTCTGGTACATTATGGGCAGAGCCCTCCAGCCATCTCGGTATTTTGGTGACCTATGGAACCAGTTGGACAAAATTTGTAACGACATCCCTCAAGAGGACATCCAACAACTCTCTTAGTTAATAGTAAGCCGAATAGCTTCTTACATTAGGGGCAGAGGTCGACCAACGCGTTATCGGCTTGTTCAATTTGTGAAACTCTTTTTCTTAGCCAGTTTCATGAAATTGTAATCATTTGTTTGTCTGTGAAATCCGCTTTCGCAGGACAGAGCGGATCAGGTTGTGGAAAGGGGTGAAGGTCAATTATTGTTAGTTATACAAGAAACACACAACTTCATTGCTCGAACCAAATCACAGTTTTCTCTTTAAAACAACAAAGATCAATTCACGTCTGAGGGCCCAAGTAACTTCTCCAGAATAAGTTCAAATGATTCATTTTAAAACACCAGGATTTAGAGCAACGGCTGAAGGCCTTACTGAAATAAAATTGCAATATCTTCTCGGATAAAGGCCGAAATAATATTTCAGATCAGCTAAGGAAATTCTTTAGAAGCAAAGCATTTATAATTTTCGACTAAAGGCCTTATTAAGGAAAATTCAAATAAATTCTTCGGCTGAATGCCCAATAAAATTTATTTTACATAATAAAAGAGAGGCTTTAAAGATAAGATTTTACACAGTACAACAAAACATCTTAAGAAAACTTGACGTATCTTTTCAGCTGAAGGCCCAAACAATTACTCAAGAGTAATTAATGACCACCTTAAGATAAACATTTACAGAACACGGCTGAAGGCCTAATCTTAAAATAGTTGTCATGAAGTCGGCTGAAGGCCACATACTAAACATAAAAGAGACAATATTAATACACGGCTGAAGGCCTGTCACAAACAGTGGTGCTCAGAAGTGTTCCAAGAGTCGCCCTGGGGAGGAAACTCTAACAACAGTTTAGGTGAGACAGGCAGCCAAGCGTAACACTAAATAATCAGGTGGCAACACGACGTAGGGACGGTGGAAGAAGGAACCAACAACCTCATCAATTCCCTCTGTCGGAACGACCAACTGCCTATTCAAGTACGCAGACAGTTTTCATCTGCTCAGTGGAAATCAAGTCATTGTGGAACAACAAGGACGAATAAATTCGACACACAGAGAGTTTCCACAAGCGGTCGGCGACCAAATACACGTCGTCCGATGAGACGACCGACCGAACGACCAACCCACGACGTTCCCGCGCAAGTTACGTGTGTTGGTAACGATCAGGCGAGTCTTGGCTGTTCGAAGCTGACTGCAGCTTGCGACCGAACCGCCGAATCTTTCCATCAGTAAATGAGGTATGTTCTCAACTGACTCGGTTGTTTTAACCCCTCCACTGACGGAATGACCCGCTTCCTACTTCCGTATGTATAAAGCCAATACGGACTTGTAGCTGTCACGCCTTTGCGCTTACTGCTACGTATTTTAACCATAAATATCTCAGCCCTAATGGTAAGAGGTAGTAGTGAATTCACGTTATTAATCTTTGAAGACAGCACAGCTGCCACAAGCTCAGATCACTTTTACTCCCCTCCTACCCTCGCCATTGCACCACATTAACTAGGTGCTACATGGACCTTGCTAAATTCACTTGCGTATACATTTTTGACCGTTACTCGCCAGTATTTACCTATTGGATTACTACACTCCTAACCGGACTATTTCCCAAAGAGCTGTGATGATTGAACGGGTTCGATCCACGGCCTACAGTGCCCTACAGTTCACACGGTAACACTGCCTACCTGACCCACTTAACTTGGTAGTGAGCTTATGTATCCAATCACCACTGCTAGCAGCAGTAGATAATCCTATCAGCACGACGAGAGCAGCAGACTTACCGTCGAATCCTCCTGAAAATACTTATAACTACGGTCGCCAGCTCTGAAGGAGCAAAAGAATAAATCAATTTTTTGGCTCGTTTCAAAGTGAAACGGCTTGAGTTGAATTTTAAACTTAATTCTGAATATTACTGTTTCTGATCATTCTAGATGATTCTACAAAGCAAATACTCTCTCAATTTCTGTGAGTTGGCTTGGTAATTACCACCAAGACAATTTATGCAACTTAGGTTAACAAAATTCTATCCTTCAACTTATTTAATGACTTTGGGATATTACTCTTTAGACAATTGCTATAGAATTAGTTAAGTGACTTTACTTGAAAGGTTACTCAGAAAAATTTAAGTAACTATAAATAGGCGACTCATTCTGGTGTGACCATTGCTCTTTTCAACATTCTTAAACGCTTAAGTATTCTACAACCAAAAGAATTGTAAATGAAAGAGGCGATGGTGGCCTCAGTCTGATTTCACTACACTATGTTTCAGGTTACTACACTTTACAATGAACAACATGCGTCGTAATTTTACTTATTACTATATTCTGTCCTCTGCACTTGCACAAAAGAAAACTGGTATTCTCCTTTTACATGTATACAAAGTTCGACTTAACAATTGCAAGCAGTCTTGCCTTGGGTAGATGTGTCGGTGCTGGTGGTGAGATGCATGTGGCTAACGCAGCTCTTCACGCCTCATGCCCTTAATGGCGGCTGGAACTACGAGCTGTAGCTGGCGTATAAGCTACTGCACGTCCGCCATAAATTCTGGGCGCAGGAACTCTTACAATCAGCACCAGTGGCATAGAGACGGCTTCGACAACCATTCGTCGCGTTCCACTCCACAAACGGCGACGATATTCTCCTCTTCGCTGTTGCACAATCACTTTTGCGTGAGCACAGTTATGCACGTCCGGTCACGTCAACACTCCCCAGGCCATTCCATTGTTCAGTCCCTGTGTCTCCAGCTACCTCTAGCTACATTCGTATCACCAAGAGTGGGGGTGTTCCCCTACCATCTTTTCACCGAAATCATTTAGTATTTAAGAATATTTATATTTATTACCCTGGAGTTCATACCAGTCATAATAATTTACTACTAGCGCCTTATAACATTAAATCATACAGTAACAACTTATAATTACCAAGAAAAAGAATACATTTGACTCCGAGAGCTTAGTGCATTGTCTGAGAGGCAGCGCTAATTCCCAGTTTCGCCAATAGATGGCATCAGGGTGCACTCCCTGGCAGTCTCACACCAGCGCGCCCGTTTCCGACGCGCGGGCTCCAAATTACTGTCAGCCCACCATCATTTCAGTTCCGTTACAAGCTCCAACCGGACTCAACTCCATGTCTGTTCGGAACTAGGAGACACGGCGACTCGGGCACACTGGCTCGGACCCACCCATGCAGAGGTAACTCTTGCCCATTGGCCACGACATCTCTGCGCAAGGAAGGACCCGACCCACGACCAGCACGATGACCAGACGAGGCCCAGAAACGGTCAAATGACCCGACACACGTCGTCCGATGAGACGATCAACCGAACGACCAACCAACGTTCGTCCTGCTCCAATCTCCCTCCGTTGGACAGTTCATGTGTGTCGCCAGCCGTCGGTGTACACCGGCTGTCCGCACCTCACTGGCGCTCCGTCCCCGACTTCACTGCTGGTCCGTCCCCCGACTGACTCCACTGCTGGTCCGTCCGCAACCGACTTCCAGACACACGATGACGCGGAAATACTATCGGTCGCTCCAGAGATAGTACGACAGTGCACTTATCGATAAGCGCTGCTGCTGCCACTCGCGGGCAGGTAAGGCAGTTAGTGACACCAGTAAATGGAATGCGAAAACGAGGCGGCAGTACGGTAAGAGAAATTAACAAACATTAAACGGGATGACCACGAGCCGTTCACGGTTCAGTCTGTACATGTGCATCGCATCTACCGATTTCCGTACCATTCGGATAGTTCCTTCGTGGTGTGTCATTTTTCTTTTTTGTCTTAGCTTGTATTTAAAATTTTAATATTTTGTTGCTAAATTCTTCGAAGTGCAAGGAGGTCACTGTGAAAGTAATGTAGATTTTGTTAAAGGCTTGCTGTTAGCTGTAAGTATGTACGGCACTGTAACTCGTTGCTGACGCTTTACATATAGACTGTCTTGTATAACGTGGAGTCTATGATTGTATATGTGGCGTCGGTTCTTTCAGACACGTCCGAAAGGAAAGGCATCACATATACTGGGTGTCCATAATTGAAGTTCCATTTTCGAAACGTTAGAGAAAGAGAACCACTGCCTACAGTCAAATTTGAATAGCTTAATTAATTAAACAGGGGAAAATGTCATGGAACAAAAAATTTAACGAATATTTGACCACTATATGGAGCTGTAAGCGTCAGATTACGCACACCAACAGGCGCGCGGCACACGCCTGTTCCTCAGTTTGCGCCCGAGCCGTCCAATAGGACTCTTTCTGTGATGGATTGCGTGCTGCTGGTAAAGCTTTTTTACAAGAGCGATTAGTGTGCGCCAGGAGCCCTGCAGAAGTTCCGGACACACAAGGGTATGAAAAAAGAGTTATCTGCCAAGAGTTTGAAGAAACTGATTACAAAATCCGAGAAACCAAGTTCTTTTGAAGTGCAATGTGGCAGAGGGAGGGAAGCAGTTGATACGACATCAGTCGAGGATGTGGCCACAACACTGCAGGAGGGGTCGAGCTGCGGTGTGTAAACATCCAGTGCACGGAGAATTTCCCGAACTTTGGGCATGACTGCGAGCACGCTGCATAAAATCCAACGAAACATCCCGCACTGCGATTCACACAAAATCACCCATGTTCAGCAGCTGCTTCCTGCTGAGCTGCTAGCAAGAAAAACGTCCGTTCTGGAATTTCTCACTCGCATGGAAGTGGCCAATGAATGACCATGGAACATTCTGTGGACAGCCGAAACCCATTTCCATCTCCGTGTCAATATGCAGAATATGGGCAACGGAAAATCCAGACGCACATCGGCCGGTACCACCTCATTCTCTAAAGGTGACTGTGTGGTGCAGGTTGACGGCATCATTTATCGTTAAACCGTATTTTTTCGATGATATGAGTCTTGTGGGTCGTGTTACCCGTACCGTCACTGGTAAATGCTGTGCGAGTCTTCTGCACACCAACGTCATTTCAAACCTTCAGCAGCGCGGATGTGTGCGTAGTATCATTTTTTATCCAACCGGCGTTTCTCCGCACATTGCACAGCCATTGAAGCAGCTGCTTCAGAGGCATTTCGGAAATGCTAGAATTATCAGCGGTTATTTTCCTACAGTCTGGCCGTCCAGATCACCTGATCTTAATACGTCTGATGTCTGACTGTCGGGTTACCTAACGATGTTGTGTTCTGTGCTACAATTAAGTACCTAACTGAACTGCAGGCACACGTTGCGCAACATATCCTGAACGTGGCTCCCAAGACGCTCCGATCTGTTGTGAAATATGCTGTATCTCGATTTCAACTTGGTGGTGGGAAACGGCGGACAGCATACTGAACACGTCTTGCGACAGTCTCCTTACAATTAGAAACCGTTGCCATTTTGTTCTTTATGCGGTTTAGGCCCCAGAGCAATAAAAACCGATTTTGACCATTCTATGTGGCGCGACCTTGCCGTGGTGGTTGGGATTGCCTAACAGTGCCACAACTGTTGACTGCCGAACTTGTGCACTTATGGACATTGTACGGTACGGATGGTGTAATGTGCAGCTTAAACCATTCTTCTATCATTTTTAGATGACCCCATTTACTTTAAAACACGTACAGCGCCACCTATTGGTAAAATTGCCGTTAAATTTTCTTGTTCCATGACGTTCCCTCCCGCGTCATTAATATGCTGCTGAGATTTGACGACGTTTTGAGCAGTGGTTCTCTTTCGACACTGTTTTGAAACTAGAACTTTAATTATGGAAACTCTGTATAACTAAGGCTAGGACGGCCAGGTGCATACCATGATCTAACTCTTACGGGAATCGTCGAAATGCTGTGAGTACTGACGATAATGGGCAAGGGGTTATACATAGGTATTGTGTGGATAGTTTGAGAATTTGGGCCTGACGGAGGGCATGCTAGCACAGTCCATGAAGAGTCGATGATCATTGTGTCCAGATGACGCAACGGTTAGCGTAGCTACCTAGTTCAAACGCAGTGACTTGGATTCGGGGTCTGACTGTGCTTTACTTTCCCGAGAGGGAAGTAAGAATGTATTCGACTTTTGGGGGGTTACTACAGGAACATCACTCATAGATTATGAGAAATCCCAGATTTAGAACATATTACGCTAATTTTTTAGGGAGTGTCTTGCTTGATCCCTCACCCAGCTGGGGTGTACCGCATAAGAGAATGAAATTATTGCCTATAAGTATTGAGAACCAGAAAGGACCAGGACAGTGTGAGAGGATCCACCACCATACGTGAAGACGTACCCGGCACCAACGCGAGGTTCAACGGGATTGGCGAAGAACGCGCCCAGGAAGAGGGGGACATGATCCGTTACTGTTTTTTATTGTTACACTATTATGTAAAAAAAAAACTAAGTAGGAGACTCAGGTTAAGATCTCGCGGATCCGCACAAATTTTCATCCTTCCTCATTGATTTAAATCAGTGCCCTCTGGCGGCTAATGTCATTAATTTCGGTGTGCCTTTGACTATAGTCTGTAGGACGAGAGAAGATCCCTGGCAATTATAGCAGGCTTTACACTGCTGCTTCGTGACTCTACTGCGATCAGTCCAATGGCTCAAATGGCTCTAAGCACTACGGGACTTAACATATGACGTCATCAGCCACTAGACTTAGAACTACCTAAACCTAACTAACGTAAGGACATCACACACAGCCATGCCCGAGGCAGGATCCGAACCTGCGACCGTAGCAGCAGCGCGCTTCCGGATTGAAGTGCCTAGAACCGCTCTGCCACAGCGGCCATCTGCGATCAGTCACATACCATGATTTTGTTTACGTTGCTATGGCAACATATCAGTGTTGCCGTAGTTGTGGGTCACTATGGTTTTCAGACGGTACTGATGGCAACCTTTTGCACTTCCCGGTTGAAAGCTGGAAACAGAATCGTCATTTGTCAACGATTTTCTCTCTCTGTAAGCCTGTACAGAGTGTAAGAAATTTTGCGTTGTTTCAAAATGAACTTTCGTGCACTGCATCAAGTGGTAAGTTTTGAGTATATTTCTGACCAGTGGTTGACAATTTTCCTTCAAGTGAACGTTTCGAACTTTTCTGTGTAAGGTGTCAGGCAATTCCAACGCCTTCCATGAAAACCCTGACATGATAGTAAATATGGCAGTATGTCACATAGCTCCAAATAAATCCTGACATTAAATTAACCAAAGTAATATGATCAACGAGTGAGCAAATGGAATACCACAGACTAACACAAGAACGCCTAAATGCATGTCACACCTTTCCACCGTGAAACAGACGCAGTTCCGAGGGGAGAAACGAGAACAGAAGCCGAGAGCAGAACCGTGTTAAGCTAGAAGGCCTTACGATAAGGGACGGACACCCACGTAGCCAGCCGACCGCCAAGACCACCCCTCAGCCCATGTTAAAAGATAGAGCCCTCCAGAAGAACAGAAGATCTTACGATAACACTAAAAGAGCCACACCAGCTGCAAGTTTTAGCGTGAGACTTTTTCGCGTCTCTATTACGTAGCAAACATTAAAAACATTGCCCCACCACGAAAAGTATAACGTTTCTCATTGGATAGACAGAATTTTTGTAGGTGGAGCTTAAGGTTAACATTGAGACCCTGATTGGTCAGTTGAAAACACAGCCAGATACCTTTTCTTAAACCAACTTCGGCAAATTGTAGTAAGGAGAAGTTAGAGAATGTTGCTTCCGAGACAGCGAGGTGTGTGGGGCTTCGTCGCCCGCCGCCCCCTGACGCTGCCTAACCAACGACAAGGTAATGAACGCACGCGATGCCGCACTCAGAACTGCAGAAGTCTCACCTGTTACGCCCCCTTTTTACGTAATACTAGTGTCGATCGTCAATTAAACTTCGTGGTATTCACATTTGCTATTAGAAGTTAAAATCTGAAACGCGATGATTTTTCTGTTATATAGTTATTGAGAAGCCACATCAGCCACTGTAATTTACGACAAGTTAAATGAGCAATTAACGATAATTGACGGTCACTGTAGACCATTTTGATAGTTTTCTCTTTTATGAAACTTAACTTAAACCTAGATTATAGATGTGATGTGGCATAGGTCATCCTTCGATCCATTATAGAACTTGGAAACTCATTCAGGGAATATTCGCTCACATTTGTGTTGGACAAAGTTGGTTTTTATCATCCTCTATTAAAATATTTCCTTTTATCAATAGTGCAATTTATAAACAATGTTTTGTGAGTAGAATAAAAATTCCAGTGGTAAACTTCACTGCTTTTTCGACGTTATTTTACCAGCTAACTAAAAATAGGAAAGCCTTGAACCCCTTCCACTAAATTTAGTTAGTATTAAGATTCTTTTACAGGGAGTGCAGTGGAGCTGACGCTGAAATCATTAAGTATTTGATTATATCATCGCTAGTCTCACTGAACTCTTCTGAATTCTACATGTCATGTGTGGTCTGGCGTCTCCTTACCAGCAACAGGTCCCAGGTTCAAACTAGTCAATTCCCTAAAAAACACGCTCAGAGCGTCGTTGGGCGAAAGTGGTAGGGAGACACGACTTAGAACAAACAGACACCACGCGGAATGTTAGATCCGTTCCGTTCACCCTTCAAAACACTGTACCGTGCTACTGTTGAATAGATAGGGCTTAAGAAATAGTGTATAATACAATATTAGTGGACAGAACAGAAACTCAAATGTATTTGAAAACTGCCCTTCGCATATGCTAACTGAACGCGATAGTAACTTCTTAAACTGGCCACATAAGTTATGCTACACTGAATGAAGATTGTGGTCCAACATGCCACTACAGTCTTCTCTTTCTTGTTGTCTTTGCCGAAAATATGCACAGGATGAAATTATATTACATAGCTTTATGCACCCCGTTTGCAAGTACTCCTGCGGTGAAGTCCATCTGTGCGATTCTCTCACCTTGTACGTGTGTGTGTGAAGAGACGACACTGAACTTAAAGGCGTTTCAATTTAAATTTTTTTTGTTACACATGTATTGTAAGAAGTTCTTCTTGAAACTGTTATATACAAAGCTAGCTTCTTCATTTAGTGACTATAGGTAACAAGTTACTGAAGCAAATAGATTAGCGACAGGGAATCCATTAAATTGCTAATCTGAAACCTAATTTGTATTACAAGGATGGCGCGGCCGTGTTCTGTGACGACCTGATACGCAACAGCACGCGTCGATTGCGGCACTCAAAGGCTGTCCACTTTGTGGTTGTATGATCGGACGACGACACACCTACGTCAGCAGTTCTATCTGATGTAACACTGGCTGGATAAGGCGTCACAACATAAAGTACTCTGTTCGGTTTACCACAATGACGGCTTGAGATCTTCTGTGTTTATGAATCAGAGAAGTTGTAGTATGCTTTCATAACAATTTTCGCAGTTTGACTAGGTTCGAAGTCGAGATGAATCCAAGGTCAGGCAGTGTTTTGCAAGTTTCTTCTTAATATCGCCTTGCTTCCCTAAAAAAGGCTGCTGATTTAATTTATTCGAGTCTATAACTAATAGGCAATAAATTGCAGCGAAAATACTGCACTAACATTTAATATCTAGTGTTGGAGGAGAGCCAAGTTTTCAAAATGCTCAAAACGTAGAAAATGAGAACATATGTTATATTTATTTACGGAATGTGACTGACACTATTTTCAGATTTATAATATACTCTAGGCCGAAGTTAGATATTTCAGATGTCTTTCGTGTTAATTCTGTTACTAATAATTAACATGCAGTGAACTGAGTATAGCGTCGTTGATGACTACGTGCCCATTTTTTTATGTACTGAATGTTGTCCTTTTTACCGGGTTTTCCAGCAAAAGGTTATCTAACTGGTTTTCAGATATTTCGTTAGTAAAAGGGACTGCGGCAGTCAAAGACTCAGCCTCGGTTACGGTTCGGTGACAGAATATACGGCACACATAAAGGAGTGAGAACTTCTGATGAGGCGAGTTACAGCTGCTAGTCGGAAATATCCAACAACCTGTCAGCACGGACCAAATCAAAGGAATTCATGATCGTCCGCTTGTCTCAGCCATTACACCTGATTAGCCTCTACGGCAGTGGTTATTACAGCCTGGGAGTAAAATGTAATTTTAACATATGACACATTGTTTTTGGGGTTACTGCTTGTGAAACGTATGTATGAATATCATCTTTATCACGTACACTACCCATTACACACATACTTTGTATTTTGTATCCTGCATCTATGACAGTAAAACTGAGACATATACGTCACATATGCTTAAGCATCTAATGAAAATACCTTCTCCGAGTTGTAGGCACTTCCTGCAATAGATCAGAAATTGCTTCGTTATTCCCTTCGCAACAATAAGCGAACTAACTGACAGCACAACAGCAACTATGTAATGGCTACTGCACCGCTGTGGGGTCTACGCTGTATTATTATTATTATTGTTATTATTATTATTATTAGTGGTAGTAGTAGTAGCAGTGGCCAGACTGAAAGCACTGGAGCCAGTTCAGAAGTAATGAGTCCATCAGTCAAGTGATCTAAAAACACTAGGTCTAATTAAAGTGTACACATTTTAATTCGGTAGATTTTAATTGGAGGTGCAGGAAGAGGATGAAGCAAAGTTGCTAGGGAGAGGTCTAGTGCAAAGGAATCATGCTTTCTAACAAATATTTACCTCAATGTCGATAGTTAGCTTGCTTTTGTGAGAAGTAGTTTTGGGTAAAACTCGCAATGCACGAGAATTGCTTTATCATTCTATAAAAAAGGTTGTTCGAAATAAGCCGTACCTACAGTCTCACTGACTCATTAGTTCTTGGTTTAACACCTATAAACAGTTAAATATTATTTATCATCCATCATTTTAAAACTGAAAGTGTTCAAATAAATTATTTTTCGTTCTAAAGTGTCGTAAGGTAGCAATCTGCCCACCTGGGTAGCCGCATGGTCTAACGCGCTGCTTCCCGAGTGGGAAGGTGTGCCAGTACCCGGCACGAATCCGCCTGGCGGATTTGTGTCGAGGTCCGGTGTGCCGGTCAGCCTGTGGATGGTTTTTAAGACGCTTTTCCACCTACCACGGCAAATGCGGCTGGTTCCCCTTATCCCGCATCAGTTACACTATGTCGGCTATTGCTGCGCAAACACTGTCTCCACCTACGCGTACACCATCACTACTCTACCACGCAAACATTGGGGTTACACTCGTCTGGTATGAGACTTTCCTGGGGAGGAGGGGGGGGGGGGTCCACTGAGGGCCGAACCGCACAGTAATGCTGGGTTCGTCATGGGGCGCCGGTGAGGCCGGTGGCCACTTGTGGCCTGTTGTGGGGTTGGGAACCACTGAGGGCTACGGCGGGGCGAAGCCTCTCCGTCGTTTCTAGGTCTCCGTTTTAATACACAATGCACAAGGTAGCAATTTGGTGATGTTGGGGTGAGGGACGGGGTAGTATCTAATGTCTGACTGCGCTCATGCGCAACAATCTCAGAAAGGTTGGGAACCACTGCTCTATAGGATATCCTAAAACTTTAATTAAAAAACTGTGCATATGGTGTAGATCCATAAACAGAACAAAATAAGTAACTTTTGGTAGGAAAGAAATATTTAGTATTTTATAAAACCAACATAAGCAGCTGTTCTAGGCAACGACTGCTACTCTCAATGCATGTGTCACAGCACTCATTTATGAGTCGAAAATTTACTACCACCTGCTTACTACTGTCAAGATCCACCTTTGGAATGCAACGGGGCAGAGATTCTACATAACATGTGATTTCGACAAGTCTGAAGTGGGATGTTGCAGCAGATTTCTACGTGCAGGTTATACAGTTACGAGGCGGTAGCTTACGACTTCCAAGCCCTACTTACACGCTGGGAACACTTATATCAGTGTCCATTATGTTACATCTACGAGATGTGATTGGAAAGTTTTAAGAATGGATCCGCTACTGCTTACTGGTTTAGCGGGCAGTTACACGGAGAGTGGGGAGTGAGTCATTGCCTTATTCTTGAACTCCTTCTGACAGGAAGCTGTAATTTCCTTTATTCAGTTCGTTGTGGCAGCTGGTTGAGTGCGGGTCTGTTAGGGCTTGTTGCCGGATTCTGTCTGTGTGAAAATGGATGTAAAAATGGAGCAACGAGTTTGTGTGAAATTTTGTTTTAAAACTGGGAAATCAGCTTCTGAGACTTATAAACTATTAAAAATAGCTTTTGAAGATAACTGTATGAGCCAGCAAATGTTTTTGTCTGGTTCAACAGATTTAAAAATGCCTGTGAATCATTTGAAGATGAACCACAGTCCGGCCGTCCTTCTACCTGAAACACGAATGACCATGTTGTAAAAGTTCGAGACTTAGTGCGCTCTGATCGTAGACTTGCAATTAGGGAGATGGCTGATGAACTTAAGTTTCTATACAGTTCAGGCAATTTTACCTGAACATGCATCGAGTGTCTGCAAAATTCATTTCAAAAGTGTTGTTAAGTGCTGTCAAGTGTTGTTAAGTGACCAGTGACAATACCGACTTGAAGTGTTCCAAGAACTGATTAATCGGACTAAAAATGACCCAGATTTATTAAATAGGGTAATCACAGGTGACGAGTCCACCTCTGGTAGCTGAGTGGTCAGCGCGACGGAATGTCATACCTAATGGCCCGGGTTCAATTCCCGGCTGGGTCGGAGATTTTCTCCACTCAGGGATTGGAAGATGTGTTGTCCTTATCATCATCATTTCATCCCCACCGACACAGAAGTCGCCGAAGTGGCGTCATCTCGAAAGACTTGCACCAGGCGAACGGTCTACCCGACGGGAGGCCCAAGCCATTCGACACTTACATTTTACTGGTGACGAATCGTGGGTACATGGACCCGCCAAGTTAGCCGAGAGCGCTAAAGGGCTGCTTCCTGGACTCGGGTAGGCGCGCCGGACCCAGATCGAATCTGCCCAGCGGCTTAACGAAGAAGGCCGTTGTGCCGGCCAGCCTGGATGTGGTTTTTAGGCGGTTTTCCACGTCCCACTAGGTGAATACCGGGCTGGTCCCCACGTACCGCCTCAGTTACACGGCTGGCAGACATCTGAACACATTCGCACTATTCCATGGATTACACTCGACACAGACAGTTGGGGTACACTAATTCCGTCCTGGGGGGGGGGGGGGGGGGGGGGTTAGGGGTGGCGGCAAGAAGGCCACCTTGCCACACCTTAAATTAATCTTGCCAAATCCGATTAACCATGCTGACCCTACGTCATTGCGGGAAAAAGGCACAAGCAAAAGAAAGAAAGAAAGAAAGAAAGAATCGTAGGTACATATGATCCTGAAACCAAAGTGCAGTCTTCGCAGTGGAAGACTCCAGGTTCACCACGACCGAGAAAAGCACGGCAAAGTCGGTCGAAGGTGAGGACAAAGTTAGTGATTTTTTTTTCTATTCTATTAATATTTTGCATCATAAATTTACCCCTGGAGGACAGACAATTAACCAGGAGTACTGCAAATGTGTCCTTGAGCGTTTGCGCGAAAAGGTGCGGAAGAAAAGGCCTGCACTGCGGAAAGACAGGGGTTGGGTGCTACACGATGACAATGCTCCGGCTCATCGTGCCTTCTCCATCTTTGGATTTTTGACCAGATTAAAAATTCCTGTGCTTCCACAACCACCATATTCCCCTGATTTGGCCCCTGCGCACTTCTACCTGTTTCCTAAACTGAAATTTTCACTGAAAGGGAAGCGATTTGAGTCGACTGAAGACATCCAGACAAATATGGAGAGCGTCCTTAACACACTTCAGGAAAATATTTCCAAGAATGTTTTCAAAAGTGAAACACCGTTGGAGTCTGTGTGTTCAGTCAGAAGGGGACTATTTTGAAGGAGATGCATTACAGTAGCATGTAAGTACCACCATTGTACAATTACAAGCCCATTTTTAAAACTTTCCAATCACACTTCGTTTTTTGAAACAAGCGGTACCTACGTTCTTAATACACGGCTTGAGATCTTTGCTTTCGCGTTTCACACTACAGTGTCAGGTGACGCTTCAGAAGGAAGTGAGTACCGGTGTGCCAGTGTTTTCGTGAAGTACACAGATGGCTGTGTCATTTGCGGACATTTTGTTCAACCAAGCACATGCAGTCAGACATCTTAATGCATTGCTAGTTGCAAAGTTGGTTTGTCTGATCCGAAAAGGACGGACGTTCGGTCGTATTGCTGTAGATGCCAGTGAATCTCCATGTATCAACGACAGGTTGTGGACACGCTGCAGGAAGGCAGGTCAGAACACAAGGCGAATTGGAGAAGGTCGCCGCGCATTACAGGCGTACGTGAAGACCGATATCTGACCGTCTCAGCGTTGCGGCGTCGAATGGATACCGCCAGAGCACTGCAAGACGGTCTTAGAAGTTCCACTGGAGCCGCTGTAATGAACAGGTTACGAGAAAGGACCATACGATCCAGACATCCTGTTAGAGTTCGCCGCTTGACACAACAATGCATTGTACCTCGCCTTCAGTTCCGCCGCTCCCATGTCATCTGCCAGTTCCGTCACTTATGAAATGTGCTATCCTCAGGCGAGTCCAGATATACTCTGACGCAAAGTGATGACCGTGTTTGTGTGCGGAGAACTGTGGTGAGCGGTCCCTGCCAAATGTTGTCCAGGAAATTGAAAGATTTCCAAGGTTCTGTGATGTTGTGAGGGGCTTCAGTGTTGACATCCATGCGGATGTTGTCGTTTTACAAAGTGATCTTAGCGCCAAACAGTACGTCAAACGTACGAACAGATCCTGTTGGTCTTCGTACATCCATATTTAAACTGGATGAAGGTGGGACACAGCTGGTACAATAATTATTAAAAATGGAATTCCTCCAGCTGTACTTAAGATTTTTTATTTACTTCGCTACTAGTTTCAACGTTGCGTCAACGCTATCTTCAGGCCCGTACACTTTGATGAAATCAGTTGTGTTGTAAGTAGGCTGTTTAGGTTTTTATGTTGGTAACTCCACGTAGCGCTCTGTATGAAAATCATTGACTGTGCTGTGTGCAGCCTGTGGCTGGTTGGACTCATTGTTGGAATATTCGCTTGTGTAGTGTTGGGCAGTTGGATGTGAAAAGCACTTAGCAGTGGTGGATGTGGGGAGAGAGATGCCAGAATTTTGGGAGATTACTATGTGAGCACGATATGGACGTGTGTCCGTGAGAAAAAGGAAATTTGTTTAATTGGATGTCACAAAATTATATATATATATATATATATATATATATATATATATATATATATATATATATATATAGTGACTTTTGAACGCTATTGAGGTAAATACATTGTTTGTTCTCTATCAAAATCTTTCATTTGCTAGCTATGCCTATCAGTAGTTAGTGCCTTCAGTTGTTAGAATCTTTTATTTAGCTGGTAGTATTGGCGCTCGCTGTATTGCACTAGTTCGAGTAACGAAGATTTTTGTGAGGTAAGGAGATTCATGAAAGGTAAAGGTCATTGTTGGCCAGGGCCATTCTTTAGTATGGACTATTGAAAGTCAGATTGCTTTGCACTAAAATATTGTGTGTCAGTTTAGTGATGATCAGAATAAGTAAAGAGAAAACTGTCTGAATACGTTGAGTTTTGCTCAGCTGTTTGTAAATCAAATAACGTAAGAGGTTTACCAGCACAGTAATTCACAATTTTTCAAAGGGGACGTTTCAGTGTGTGGCTCAGTCTAGAAGTCAGCGGTGAGATCAACACGTGCTCCACATGGATAGCGGGCAGTAACTAATGTGGGCTTAAACTTCACCTTAGTTACTGCCCGCTATCCATGTGGAGCACGTGTTGGTCTCACCGCGGACTTCTAGACTGAGCAACACACAACATATTTCATCAAAGTGTACAGGCCTGAAGATGGAGTTGACGCAACTTTGAAACTAGTAGCGAAGAAATAAAATATTTTAAGTACAGGTGGAGGAATTCCATTTTTAATAAAAAATAAGATCCTGTTGGACCATGTGGTCGCTGCTGCATACGGCGGTGGCCCTGAATTCCTTCTGATGTCCTCGGCCTATGTGACAAGCGTCAGCAGGGATGTTTTGCGACGCCTGGACATAGAAATAATGGAATGGTCGACAGTGAATCCCGACGTAAACCCCATCTGGTGTATGTGGGTCGTGCTTGTCAGACGTTTTCGTGGCCGTCCTGTTCCACCACAAAGTCTCCAAGAACTCTTACTGGGTCTCATTGAAGAGCAGGGACGAATAGCACAGGGCGTCCTCTGTAGACTTATACGGAGCATGCCGTGTGGGTGTCAGGCGGTGATAAAAGATAAAAGCGCGCAGCAAGACAGGATAAATGATTGTTTCCACTTTGTTTACGACACCTGTCGGAAGTTTCAGTTCTTTTTATGTAAACGATCGAGGACGTAATGTTTTGTAGTGTACTTAATTTGTGAAAGATAACGTACCCAGTTCTCTATTATTGTTTAATGGAGTATCGCAGAAGCCCAAAGTTACGTTCCTCTCATTCTTGTGAGCAGAGTATTATTTCCTAAGGGTGCACATACACTAACTGGCTATTAAAATTGCTACACCAAGAAGAAATGCAGATGATAAACGGGTATTCCATTGATGAGAGGTCTGGAGAATGCGCTGGCCGGGGCAGCATTCGAACATTTTCTGTATCCAGAAGGACCTGCAACATGCGGTCGTGAATTGTCCTGCTGAAATATAGGGTTTCGCAGGGATCGAATGAAGGGTAGAGCCACGGATCGTAACTCATCTGAAATGTAACATCCACTGTTCAAAGTGTCGTCAATGCGAACAAGAGATGACCGAGACGTGTAACCCATGGCACCCCATACCATCACGCCGGGTGATACGCCAGTATGGCGATAACGAATACACGCTTCCAATATGCGTTTACCGCGATGTCGCCAAACACGGATCCAACCATCATGATGCTGTAAACAGAACCTGGATTCATCCGAAAAAATGACGTTTTGCCTTTCGTGCACCCAGGTTCGTCGTTGAGTACACCATCGCAGGGGCTCCTGTCTGTGATGCAGCGTCAAGCGCAACCCCAGCCACGGTCTCCGAGCTAATAGTCCATGCTGCTGCAAACGTCGTCGAACTGTTCGTGTAGATGGTTGTTGTCTTGCAAACGACCCCATCTGTTGAATCAGGGATCGAGACGTGGCTGCACGATCCATTATAGCCATGCGGATAAGATGCCTGTCATCTCGACTGCTAGTGATACGAGACCGTTAGCATCCAGCACGGCGTTCCGTATTACCCTCCTGAACCCACCGATTCCACATTCTGCTACAGCCACAGTGGACACTTAAAACCTGCCTAGTCGGAATGAACGCAACACTCTGCCCGCTTCTACGCGACAGGTTGCCAACTCCATACATCTACATCTACATCTACATCTACATGACAACTCTAAAAATCACACATTAAGTGCCTGGCAGAGGGTCCATCGAACCTCCTTCGCAATAGTTCTGTTTTCTCGAATAGCGCACGGAAAAAACGAATACCTATATTTTTCCGTGCGAGCTCTGATTTCCCTTATTTATGGCAATCGTAATTCTATTTACTCTTAGAGTGAAATCAGTAGGTTGACTATCTTTTCTAGATTCTATTTTTAACAATGCAACTCAAAAAAATCGTTCTGATGATTTATGAACAAATGCGGAAAATGTAAATTCCGAAAATGCTTCGGAGTATCATTTTCTGTATCCAGAAAGTGCCGGTACAGGACCTGCAACATGCGGTCGTGCATTATCCTGCTGAAATGTAGGGTTTCGCAGGGATCGAATGAAGGGTAGAGCTACGGGTCGTAACACATCTGAAATGTAACGTCCACTGTTCAAAGTTCCGCAATGCGGACAAGAGGTGACCGAGACGTGTAACCAATGGCACCACATACCTACACGCCGGTTGACACGCTAGTATGGCGATGACGAATACACGCTTCCAATGTGGGTTCACGGCGATGTCGCCAAACGCGGATGCGACCGTGATGATGCTGTAAACAGAACCTGTACTCGTCCGAAAAAATGACGTTTTGCCATTCGTGCACCCAGGTTCGTCGTTGAGTACACCATTGCAGGCGCTCCTGTCTGTGATGCAGCGTGAAGGGTAACCGGAGTCACAGTCTCCTAAGTGATAGTCCATGCTGCTACAAACGTCGTCGAACTGTTTGTGCAAATTGTCTGTTGACTCAGGGATCGAGACGTGGCTGCACGATCCGTTACAGCCATGCGGATAAGATGCCTGTCATCTCGATTGCTAGTGTGTTACGAGGCCGTTGGGATCCAGCACGGCGTTCCGTATTACCCTCCTGAACCCACCGATTCCATATTTTGGTAACAGTCATTGGATCTCGACCAACGCGAGCGGTAATGTCGCGATACGATAAACCACAATCGCGATAGGTTACAATCCGATCTTTGTCAAGGAAACGTGATGGTAGGCATTTCTGCTCCTTACACGAGGCATCACAACAACGTTTCACCAGGCTACGCCGGTCAACCGCTGTTTGTGTATGAGAAATCGGTTGGATACTTTCCTCATGTGAGCACGTTGTAGGTGTCGCCACCGGCACTAACCTTGTGTGAATGCTCTGAAGAGCTAATCATTTGCATATCACAGCATCTTCTTCCTGTCGGTTAAATGTCGCGTCTGTAGCACGTCATCTTCGTGGTGTAGCAATTTGAATGGCCAGTAGTGTAGATGTAGATGTAATTGACCTCCTATACCGCGGCCTGTTATTTCGATTGAAGTCAGTTCGACGTCCGTGCGACTGCTGAAAGGGTCGTATACGTTCGTATTGTTGTGTCGCGACGTTTACGCGGGCGCGTGGGCGACTCACTGGCAGTGGGCCACCCCGGCAGCACTTAGGGCTGTCGGCGATCTCGCATCAGCGGTGATGGCGGCGTGCGCGTGGAGTGCACGCCAAACACAGCGTTAAGTCACGTCCGTTCACGTCACAGGGCGACTATTGCCGTCCGATAAGCGTCGCATCTGCGCTGTTGACGCACGCGCACTATTTAATAAGCGACGCTGCTGGCTGAAGCCTAAAGAAGGCTTGCTGTTTGCCCAGTCCCTGATTAGCGGTTTCACGCGTCACAATCAGACGACGCTGATCGGCTTCTGCTGCGACCTTCCAACATATTTGCGAAAGACATATCAGCCATTAGGCGGCTGGTGCAAGTTTTGCCAAGCGAGATTTATCTGCCTGTACTACTGGTATTTACTTATTTATTATTATTTCACAGTTTCACATCTGCTACGTTTACATCTGCATACTTATTTCACAAGACAATGTACTGTGAATGGTGGAGGGTATATCGTACCAAGCGATCTGTTTCGTAAAGCATGGTTGCAAAATACTGACACGAATTATTTACAGAGTAATGGAAATCTGATCCAAGCCTAGTTCCGAAGAAATGTAGGAAAATGTGAGGTAGTACTGCTCCTACGACTTAGTAGACAGGTTAACCCTAGATTATCAAATATTCATAAAATTTACAATTGCAGTTGGTACCTATTTGCGGTTCCAGCCAATATCTTATTGTCAGGATGGGTGTAAAATGGTACACATTGTACTTATTTTGTACGTGATATACCATTGGAAACCTTATAACTGTAATTAACTAGTGTGTAAACTATAAATTGGGATTTCCTTTGATTAATATATGGAGTAGTAAAATTTAACAATGGTTCATTGAGAAAGTAACATTTGAAACTTCCTGCACATTTAAACTGTGTGCTGGACCGAGACTCGAACTCGGGACCGTTGCCTTTCGCGGGCAAGAGCTCTACGAACTGAGCTACCCAAGCACGACTCACGCCCCGTCCTCACAGCTTGCAGAACTAGCAAAGGTCCCAACTTCGAGTCTCGGTCCGGCACACAGTTTTAATCTGCCACACTCTGCGCACACTCCGCTGCAGAGTGAAAGTCTCATTCTGCAAAGTGACATTTTCCTCCCTTTATTGTCTAGAGTTAAAGGAAAGCAAACCAACGTTTATAGTATACGTAGATTTCGAGGAAGCTTTTCACAGCGTTTACTGGACTAATCATCCTAACGTTTATAGTATACGTAGATTTCGAGGTAGCTTTTCACAGCGTTTACTGGACTAATCATCCTAAAGCTAGCAGGGATACAATACAGGGAACTAAAGGTTACTTACATCTAGTACAGAAACAAGGCTGCAGTTATAAGAGTCTAGCGATATGAAAGGGAAGCAATCGTTGAGAAGAGAGCTACACAGAACTGTATCCTATTCCCCTTGTTATTTAATCTGAACACTGAGCAAGCAGCAACGGAAACCATGCAGAAATTTTATTAAGGGAAACCGTAGTGCAGAATTCAAAACTCTGAGGTTTGGTAGAGTGTCTGAACGGAATGAACAGCGTTTTTTTTATTTCTTTTTAAAAAGTGGTAATATGGGCATCAAGAAAAGTGAAATCAACAAAAGTGAAACAATGGTAATGGAAGATCTGTATGTACATCTATATTTAGATCGATATATGTATTTATATAAAGCTGAGCATATGTATGAATGTGTAAGATCTCCCCCCTCCCCCAGGTCCCTGGACCACAAAGTGGGCCACATTTGACACGTAACCGCCTTGCCCCAAGAGGCCAACATAGGGGACGCTTACGAAGCTATAAGCCACGGAAATGGAGGCACCCCAGCGCATCACAACAAGACTGCCTCGCCAGAAGAAAAAAGGTGACCACAGCATTTACGAAAAGACTATGTAACATCAGTATGACCTTATTGTAAAGTTGTTTTTGTAATGCCATTTAGCCTGAAGATGAGGTCTTACCTCGAAACATGTCGCTAAATAAATAAGTAATACAATAGTTGACAAGGTTTGTGACTGGTAGCGGTAATTTACAAAAAAAAAATCCTTTGCATTTTTCTTGAGACAGTCACGGTCGAAAAACAGTCAAAATGGCTTCAAATTCTTATATACAGTAAGTTTCATAGGCTTACAGGTCCGCTAGAGAACTGAAGCCATGGATTCGGAGAGGGCAGAGGTATAGGCTCTTCATATAACGACGAAAATATAATTTCCTTTGATAGGTGGTGCAGATCTCTCTGCAATACTGAACGGAGACATATCTTCATGAATCTTAGTCATACTAGCGCCAGTCTGTTACTTTCACCTATCGGAGATGGGCAAATACTGGTGAGAAACAAGGGACTTGGAACTGTAGATCAGTGTTTCAGCAGATATCGGTACAACGTGGTGGAAACTACAAAAGATGCATGGCTTAGCGTGTGATGGTAGTTTATGGACGGATGTTTCCTGCTACATGCAAAAATGCAATATTTCAGATTGTCTGTTGTGCTGCAGATGATAATAAAAATCAATGTAGCGACATTTTATTTTCGTGCACAACTTACACAAGGTGCTAAATGACAATAGTTGTTCAAAGTAGCTTCGATGCAGACATGGCAGGCATAAACGAACTTAGCATGAGATCACCTACATGTTGGCCAGACTTCTATATCCAGCAATTTGAAGTAACCACATGATAATGGAATTTATTTGACTGTACAAACAGAGATTCGTAGATTCTCGCGTTCCCGTGGTAGAGGTATCCCATATTCCCACGACGGGTAAAAAGAAACAGCCAACAGATGGTGCTTTCTTCGTTGAAATGCAGGATGATGCTTTTCAAGCTGTCAGCGTCAGCTGTCAGAATCGCATCATCAGTAGCCTGGCTGATAAACTCCTGCTGGAAGATGCGACTTTTGTGCAGGATGGCGCCCCACCCCATGGTGCTACTCAAGTGAAAGATCTCTAGCGCACGTCGTTTGGTGAGGATCGCGTACTGAGCCGCCATTTCTGCCATTTCTTCAGTGTGTGTAATTATTGGTTGTGGGGTTACCTGAAGTCGTAAGTCTACCGCTATCGTCCGATCTCATTCGGGACAAGTCACCATCCGACGGCATTTTCTCGCCAAACCTAATGATATGCTGTACAGTGCTGTTCACAACATCGTCCCTTGACTACAGATATTGTTGATGAGTGACGCTCGGTATGTTGAGCATTTGTTATAAAGATAATTGCTGTTGATGAAAATCAGTTGCTTTGCTATTGTTTTCGTGTCACGTGAAGCGTCATTGGTTTGTCATTTTGTGCACATTTCTTGGTTCCAATACAACCTCATGTCATTTCAAGCACTTGCGTCAATTTGTACCTCTCTATTTACATTATCTTGTGAGGTACAGAATTTTCAAATTGTAACGAACTTCTCGGTCACTCTGTAGAGGTACATCTGTAGCGCTCTGTACTGGGGTGCCTAAGCATTGAAATGCCGATTAATTAGACACAGAATAATTTTGTGGTCATGTTACATGTTTGGCCGCAGCCATCCTACTTGAGCTTTCATTACAGTTCATTACATTAACAGTTGAAATACACCATATACATAATATATTTCTGGATAGAAATTGTTTGTAATAAATACTAATATTTGATATAGGCTAATATTTCGAAATACAAGAAAAAAGATTCATTCATATTACCACAAAACTATCACTCACCATTTAAACCAACTACTGCTACAGTGTCTACCAGCACAACACTTAATGTTCTTTAGTTTTCTCATTCCGATCACCACATCTTTGGAGAACTTTTATGATTATTCAGCGTTCTTTTTAGCTACTGGATCTGCCCTGGAACTTCACCGATCGATATCAATCGTTTGCTGGATTTCTTTGGCACTGAAAAGGACACCAGCAGTGTTTCCACTGTAGAATACGAGTCTTCAGTTTATAACTCTGAGACTTTTCTGAGACGTATAATCCACATGGAGGGACCTCAGCAGCAGTGTGGGCCAGTCCCACAGAAAGAAGAAGAGTTAAATTACGTGATACCATGTTTACAATCGCGAATTCACGCTTTACTTGTAACGACAATGTCAATGATGGAAATCGTAGGCATACTGCTTTGTTAATTAAAAAGTTAATAAAATCACTCAGGTAATTTACACATGAAAATCAATTTTTCCCAGACATTGGGAATGACCAACGGGTCGTCTAACTAGGGACAATTGAATGCTGACAACAGCTTAATTTTCATGTTCACCGATCAATTAATTTAGAAAAGCTACAATCTGACGAAAATTAGTAGAAGTTTGGAGCCGTCACGTTTAGATTTCGACTGCAGAAACGCCACTGTGTAGCAACGCTAGTTTCTGCCACGTCCGTTGATCAGACGTCAGGACAAGATACCCAACTTGAATGCCATGAGGACAAGCCGGCCCTCTGGCCAGCAGCATTAGGAACCGTATTCACTGCAGCCCCCAGTTAAGTTGGCTGTAGGAACCTTTTTTTCTGGGAGGGGGCGCAATTTCATGCTACACCCAAGTTTAAAAAACCACGGAGAAATGCTCTCTGGGACCCATTCCATTGCAGACTGGAATCGGTCCACCATTTCATTGCAGTTCTCAGTCAATATCTCACCACTATTGGTAAGAGTGTGGAAGTTGCCAACATCGTTTTGTACATATATTAAATTTGATCACCTTGGAAGCAGCCGTGTGCACAGTCAATGTATTTTAGTTTTTATGCTTCTCGATACAATGTTCGTGGCCACTACAATCGTTTTTATTATGTGCTTGCGCTCCGAGCAGCTGGCATCGCGATTTCGTGGACACTGGGGTGGTGAAGCTTTATCGTGCTGTCCCTGTCTTTGTGTTTGACATTCGCTTCTGAGAGTTCATCTAAATCCTCTACCTCAAATTTATTTTGTTTGAATGAACAATATATTGATTTATTTGAAATTTGCCATCAGTTACTGTTTTGAGTTTTCTCCCTGTCTCCTTCATTCTTTTCGTTATTTATTACTTGAAACTCCTGTAGTAGGAAGACAAGTCTCACATCTCCACAGCCAGCACACAGAAGATTGGCAGGAGAGATTACTTTTATCTACTAACAGGGGAACAGTAGCAGTGTCGTATTGGACATTCTGGCACATCGTGATGACACAGCATCTGTCAGCATTTTTTTATCTGTGGTGTCATACTACAGCCGAGACAATTGTGTGTGTCACATCATCAGCGATTTCTTATCTCCAAGGTCATTCTGAGAATTATGACATCTGGCCATTTGCCAGGCCAAGAAGGGAGGTGGGGAAGGGCCTGCTCCCCATTCCCCCGAGCACCCCTGCTGTAATGCATACCCAATGGCATGCAATTTGCATGCTTGTTGTCAGCACGAAGTACCTCCAACCCAAGCATCACTACTCAGCAGAATTACGTGCAAGCTCAGCTCCCCACCTCTGAGCAGTATTTTTCATAATAATGTGATAGTAAGTGCATCATCATTTGCTGTCCAGCATGAAGTGATGCCAGCAGCAGCGATCAGCTGGAGAGAAGAAGATTATCAGCATGTACTATGTCAATCCATCTCTAATTATTATTTCATTCTTTTCTTAGACGTTATGTCTCGTCAAAAATGGAAAGCGACGCGGACCTTGATCAAGCGTGACTTCCTTCTAACTGTACGGTATATGTTACATTGCATTTAGGAACTTTCGGGTAATTGAATGATCAATAATTACGGATTCCTGTAGTTGTATATATAAGTTTGGATGTAGCTGTATTGCGTTGATGTACTGGTGGATATTGTGTGGTATGACTCCTGTAGTTGATAGTATAATTGGTATAATGTCAACTTTATCCTGATGCCACATATCCTTGACTTCCTCAGCCAGTTGGATGCATTTTTCAATTTTTCTCCTGTTTTCTTCTGTATATTTGTTGTATTGGGTATGGATATTTCGATTAGTTGTGTTAATTTCTTCTTTTTATTGGTGAGTATGAT
Organism: Schistocerca serialis cubense; assembly: GCF_023864345.2. Classification (NCBI taxonomy): domain Eukaryota; kingdom Metazoa; phylum Arthropoda; class Insecta; order Orthoptera; family Acrididae; genus Schistocerca; species Schistocerca serialis. Next base: position 67,820,711 of record NC_064641.1, on the reverse strand, counting down.
GTCAGGTTTGTTATGTGGTGTTGTTTTATCTGTTATAATGGTTCTGTTCCAGTATAATTTGTATTCATCATTCTCCAGTACATTTTGTGGTGCATACTTGTATGTTATTATTATTATTATTATTATTATTATTATCTGTGCACTGTAGACTTCATTATACTTTTTTCCTATTATTGTTTCTGACTACGTTCCAGTGATAGATGAGGACATGCAACATGTCTAAGTCCTGAGCCTGTCACTACAAAATCGGTGCAGGCTGAATTTACTGAAGCAATGTCCATGTACGTAACCTCACATAGACGCTCGAATACAATTCAGGCTGAATTCAAAGCATATAAAGACAACTATTTGTATACTTCAATAAAGCTGGATGACTGTGTGTTACTAAAAAAGTTCTATAAACTAAAACTGTTATTATTTGCCGTAGCTGAGTGGTCAGCGCGACAGAATGTCAATCCTAAGGTCCTGGGTTCGATTCCTGGCTGGGTCGGAGACTTTTTTCGCTCAGGGACTGGGTGTTGTGTTGTCCTAATCATCATCATTTTATCCTCATCGACGCGCAAGTCGCCGAAGTGACGTCAAATCAGAAGACTTACATCCGACGAACGGCCTACCCGACGGGAGGCCCTAGTAACACGACATTTGCATTTATTTATTCACAGTAGAGAGATCAAATAATAATAATAATAACACAGGTACAGCAAATTAGCTCACGCTTTATTACCAGAAACAATACATTTTTTTCAAAAAAAGATTGCATAAAAGCAGAATGCTTTTACGAGGGTTGACTGAAAAGTAATGCCTCCACCTTCGTAACTCTTCAACAGTTGGCAGCATTGCTATGCCGTAGGTACTGGCTTGTTCCGTAACCTCTTCTCTGCAGCTCCAGTTGGCGGTAAGCCTTAGAATTGAACGGTTGTGTTGTTACAGTTTAAAGAATGGATCCCTGAGCAGACGGTCGGTCAACACGATTTAAGCAACGTGCAGTCATTGAATTCTTTGATAGCAGAAGGTGTCACCCCAAAGGAGATTCATCAGAGAATGAAAGCAGTTTATGGAGATTGTGTTGTGTGAGTACTGAACGTCGTTGGGCGAGTAAGTTTAAAGATGTTGAGGCGGGAACATCTGACCTGCGTGGTAAACAAAGAGTTGGACGTCCTGTGTCAGCAAGCAGGAGTTTCACAAGCAAAATGTTGACAGATTGATTCAGGACGATCTTCGTATCACTCAAAGAGAAACTGCAAGCACAATCGGTATTTCACAAGAACGTGTGGCTCACATTGTTGCTTTGCTTGGCTATCGGAAGACGTGTGCACGGTGGGTACCTCGGATGCTGACTCCTGAAATGAAAGCTCACATACTTGAAATTTACCAGGAACTCATCTCGCGTTACGAGAATGAAGGTGACTCCTTTCTCCACTATATTTATGGGACATCATTATGCTTCTGATAAAAACGTTGACAGAACTGTGACACTGTGGATGTGGAAACAGAGTATCGACTTATTCAGTGACAGCTTTAGAAAACTTGTTCATAGTTGGCAGAAATGTATCCAATTGGCTAGTGATATGTGGAAAAGTGAATATTGGTAATTAAAGATCACATTCTAAGGATTATTCCTGCTTCTGTTTTATAAAAATATTCCCATCCAAACCCAATTAACGAAGGTGGAGGCATTACTTTTCATTCAACCATCGTATTTACGTAACAGGAGTTGATCAACTATACAATATGCATTATACTAAGAGAGGAAGAGAATGATCTTTTTATTTGAGATAATTACATTGTATAGCGACTAGCAGCAACAACAGAAGAAACACACCCATACACACAAAATATATGTGCAATATTTTTACAAGCATACATAGTGTGTAGTCATATACATGGCACACATAATAATACACAATTCAAATGTGTACGCACACACACACACACACACACACACACACACACACACGCACAAATAATTTACTCAAGTGAATAGTGTGAGAACGGGAGATTTCTGAACTCATCTGCACAGACGAAGCCTTTGTTGTCATGATGCGAAAGACTGACTAGTTGGAGTACAGTATGCACTTCAAGGCCCTCTGACCAAAAGACTACTTACTGCATCATATGAGGTGACTTATCATCTTTATAGTCTTCATTCATGAGCACCTGTGAGACATCACGATGCACGCCCTTAGCCTGCCTCTGGGTGGCATCTGCATCTACACGGTATGCATACATCTTCGATCTTAGCCCTACAAACTCCACAACCAGTGAGCAATTCGCCTTGTATTTCATCAGGCCGATAACCTTGTCGACCTGAGGTGTTACACTGTAAGAATTATCAGCCTGTATCTAGACATGTCGAATTTCCTGCGTTTGCAGCTAACTACTTTATATGGGTCACAGCCTTTCGCTTGGTAGATAAAACTGAATCTATATGCAGTAAGCTGACATCAGCGAAGTTTGGTTTAGAACATTTATAGTGGAATCGGTACATATGCAGTTTGGAGAGGTGCAGTACACACATACCGGAATAGACAGGCTTCATTAACTTCGCTGAACCGTTAGCCATCTCTACAGCGACAAGTCCTTCATTAAATATTGCAGCTCAATTAAAATTTGACCTGGTGACATAATCTCTTACATCATAACGCCCGTCCAAATAGTAAACTATATTAATTTCATGACGGTTTATAACATTCACCATCGTTTTGTTGAAAACTGAATTATTCATCGATTGCTAAAATTTTTTTTTTCAAAATCACACGTCGTAAGGGTCCTCTTTCCGGTGCTTAATCAATGTATTCCTGCAACGGGGAACGCAGATCGAAGGAATTGCCGTGGGTGATTCTAAGAAGTTACTTCTCCAATTAGAGACAGTTCCGGAGCTTTCTACAGCGTAAAATGTAACTCTGTTTATTCCTCAGCGTTGACATCAGATTGTAGACAGATCTAATTTGCAGGCGTAGATGCTCTTGACACTGTGGCAAGTCACTATGCTCGTCATGAAATTCGGTGGGATATTCCAGGTCTGCCTCCACGACATATCCCCTACCAGCATCAGCAATCACGCCACAGATCTTTTTCTTCAGTCCGACGATTTCGTTTTTAGACAGCAGTCAGAGCTCTTCAAATGGCAGAGTTTGTTGCATGGCTTGTCGTAGAGGATGTTTACATCCAAGTAAAGGATGTAACAAAAATCGTCAAATGGCCTGTACTTTTCCCTTAGTCACAAGTTACTTGCCTTGGTGAACCTGTGGCCACACTGATGAAGTCCCCTGTGAATTCTGCGCTCGAGAAAACGCAACATACCAACATCAGTATACAGTTGATAAGCATCTTTTTTTAACACTCCATCCCACGACAGCCCAAGCTCAAAGTAAAAGAAGACAGGATACAGAGTGTATATGCCCAGGTATGCACTTTAGAATTTTTCAGAAATGTCAGCGAGCAAGTGCACATCTGTCTCCAGGTACAATTTAGCCTATATCTCTAAATCGGTGATGTGGAACTCCTGTCAAACATTCAGTGTATACCTATACTCCACATCAGTTATGACAGTTTGCTGGTGAACGCAATTATGTTGAGCAACATGGTTTTCTTGGAGCCTCTCCATCGAATCCAGGTAATCATATATTCTTCGCTACAAACTCAAACTTCGTCCTGTCTGGAAATGCAGCTTGAGTGATATGCATATACTCCTGATGCATATTCTCAGCAAGTTTCTGAAGTGGTGCCTGCAAAAAGTGTCAGGAATCCAGGAACCAGAGATATATTGTTGGCGTGATTCGGTTTAAGAAAGAATTATTGTCAAGTATGATACTGACCTTATCATTCTACAACCAAAACGCATTCAAGCACTCTACAAGAAAGTGAGCATCATACTCAAATTGTGGTAGAAGACAGGATGTGTCATGTCAGTTTGTATTTCAAGTTGCATGCATTGTGAGCTGCACCTTGGAACTTCCCCATTAGATGACAGTTATCTCAATGTCCAAATATAACATTGAACTACCTGCTTTCATATGGTGTCATTTTCTTGCGAGTTGGTCGCAGGAATGTTTTTGTCATAAAGACCGTCAATATCCCTTGCAAATGTTTCGAGTTCAGAGAGAACCATCTCACAGGATTATCCCTGAAATATGAGTCACATTTGTAGCAACTGGAATCAGTTGCTGGTGTTAGTCAGGCAGTCAGGCAGCAGCAGCCAGCCGAGACAGATGCAGCGACAGGGAAGTAACCCATTGTGACTTTTACGTATTTCTAACCAGGAACGAATTTTATATCATCTGTGTACTTTAATAGCTTAATTTATTGAGTTCCTGCATGTTAATTTAATATCTAATAGCCAGAGTTCTCGCGTTTTTATTTGCGTCAGAAAGTAAACCAATTTTGTGATATATTACAAGTTCCTAATCAGGGGCAAGTTATTTAATTTCCGCTGAGTGCTTGGGTAATTAGGTTTTTGAATCTATGAATACTAGTCTAATTTATTAGACACAGTTCCTGTGTTTCCATCAGTGTCTACAGTGGGGTTCCACGGCATGTGCTGATAGTTTATCTGGATAGTTTACTTTTCCACGGTCTTTAGTATGGATAATGACTGTGATCGGTTGTGTGCGGATGCGAGCCGAGTTCGTGACACTTCGCTCTCAGCTCCAGGCTGTGACGGCTTCAGTTTACACAGCTTGAGGCTGCAGTGGATGGGCACCACTGTTGTGGTTCAGCCGTGGAGATCCAACGGACGTCCAGCACGTCTGAGTCCTCTGATCGGTCCTCATCGGTGACCACCCAGTTATGGCTCGCACTAAGGTTGACCTCTCACCTGTGGTCGAGTGGGAGGTTGCCCTGGGGCATAGCAGGCAGCGAAAGACTTCCCAGGTGGCCGCACGTAAGGCCTCCCCAGTTAGTCTGACGAACAGGTTCCAGGTGCTATTTGTGGCTGACACTGTCGCCGAGCCAGATGCCATCGCCTGCCCTGTTTTAGAGGAAACCCCTCAGCCTGTGAGATCCAGCCAGTTACAGAGGGTGCGATTATTGATAGTTGGCATCTCCAAGGTTAGGCGCATTATGAGGCCCCTTAGGAACATGGCTGCCAAGAAGGTTAAGAAAGCCAATGTGCACTCCATCTGCATACCAGATGGAGTCATTACAGAAATGGAACAGGTCCTCCTGGATGTCATGAAGAGCACGGGTGCAGCCAACTGCGTGTGGTGGCTCACGTGGGTACCAATGATGTGTGTCACTCTGGATCAGAAGAGATTCTCTCTGGTCTCGAGTGGCTAACAGAAGTGACCAAGGCTGCCAGTCTTGCTTGCGAGATGAAAGCAGAGCTGACCATTTGCAGCGTAGTCAAGAGGACCGATTGCGGACTCCTGGTACAGAGCCGAGTAGAGGGTCTGAAAAGAGGCTCAGACGGTTCTGCGACCGTGTAGGCTGTAGATTCCTTGATTTGCACCCAAGAGTGGTTGGGTTTTGGGCTCCACTGAATAGGAGTCCACTATACGCAGTGGCGGCTACACGGGTAGCAGGTGCTGTGTGGCGTGGGCTGGGCGGTTTTTTAGGTTAGAGGGACTCGTGAAAACACAAAAAGGGCTTCAGTCACAAAGAGTGCAGGCCGAACACAAGAAGAATGTAGATACAAGAACCATCGGTATAACAGTTGTAAATTGTCGAATCTCTGTTGGGAAAGTACCAAAGTTCCAAGTGCTAATTGAAGGCACTGATGCTCAAATCGTTATAGGCACTGAAAGTTGGCTAAAGCCAGAGATAAGCTCAGCTGAAATTTATGCGAAGAACCTAAGGGTGTTCCGAAAGGTTTGGCAAAACACGGTTGGAGGTGGCGTGTTTGTTGCCGTTAGAAGTAGTTTATCTTGTAGTGAAACTGAAGTAGATCGTTCCTGTGAGTTAGTATGGGCAGAGGTCATTGTTGGCACCCGGAATAAAATAAAAATTGGGACCTTTTACCGACCTTTCAATTGAGATGATACATTGCTGGAAGGTTCAAAGAAAACTTTAGTTTGATTTCAGACACGTACCTGACTCATACAATTTTAGTTGGTGGTGACTTTTATTTACCCTCGATAAGTTGACGAAATACATGTTTAGTTCCGTAGGTACGAATAAAACATCATCCGAAGTTGTACTAAATGCATTCTCTCAAAATTATTTCGAGCAGGTAGTTCATGAGCCCACGCGAATAGTAATCGGTTGTGAAAACACATATGACCTCTTAGCAGCAAATAATCCTGAGTTAATAACAAACATGAAAACGGATACAGGGATTAGTGAACACAGGGTTGTCGTAACGAGACTGAATATTGTAACCCCCAAATCCTCCAAAAATAAACGAAAAATATACCTATTCAAAAAAGCAGATAAAAAAATCACTTGACACCTTTCTCAAAGACAATCTCCACTCCTTTCAAATTAATGATATAAGTGTAGATCAGATGTGGCTTGAATTCAAAGAAATAGTGTCGGCAGCAATTGAAAGATTTATACCAAATAAATTAACAAACGACAGAGCTGATACTCCTTGGTACACAAAACGGGTCAGAACACTCTTGCAGAAACAACGAAACAGATATGCCAAATTTAAAATCCCCAAGATTTGCGATGTTTTACAGAAGCTCGAAATTTAGTGCGGTCTTCAATGCGACGTGCTTGCAGTAGTTCCCACAACGAAACTTTGTCTTGAAACCTGTCAGAAAATCCGAAGTGATTCTGGGCGGATGTTTAGTACGGTAGCAGCAAGACAATCAATGCCTTCTCTGCGCGATAGTAATGGAGGTACTATCAAAGACAGTGCTGACAAAGCAGAGTTATTAAACATACCATTCAGAAATGCCTTCACAAAAGAAGACGAAGCAAATATTCTAAAATTCGAATCAAGAATAGCTGCCAACATGAGTAACGAAGAAGTAAATATACTCGGACTAGTGAAGCAACTAAAATCACTTAATGAAAGCAAATCTTCTGGTCCATACTGTACACGAATTAGGTTCCTCTCAGAATATGCTGATGCAATAGCTCCATACTTAACAATCATATACAACCGTTCGCTCGACGAAAGATCCGTATGCAAAGACTGGAAAGTTGCACAGGTCATACCAATATTCAAGAAAGGTAGTAGACGTAATCCAATAATCCAGTAATCGATATGCAGTGGGATTTTGGGACATATATTGTGTTCGAACATTATGAATTACCTCTAAGAAAACGATCTGTTGACACAGAGTCAACATGGATTTAGAAAACATCGTTCTTCTGAAACACAACTAGCTTTTTATTCGCATGAAGTATTGAGTGCCATTGACAAGGGATTTCAGATCGATTCCGTATTTCTGGATTTCTGGAAGGCTCTTGACACTGTACCACACACGCGGCTTGTAGTGAAATTGCGTGCTTATCGAATATGGTCTCAGTTGTGCGACTGGATTCGTGATTCCCTGTCAGAGAGGTCACAGTTATAAATTTCGAGTTGGGAGACAATGTGAGCACCAGTCTTAGGGTGTTTGCGGATGACGCTGTCGTTTATCGACTAATAAAGTTATCAGACGATCAAAAAAAAAACTGCAAAATAATTTAGAAAGATGTTAGAATGGAGGGAAAATAGGCAGTTGACCCTAAATAACGAAAAGTGTGTGGTCATCCACATGAGTGCTAAAAGGAATCCGTTAAACTTCGGTTACACGATAAATCAATCAAATCTAAAGGCCGTAAATTTAACTAAATATCTAGGAAACACAATTAGAAGGAACACATAAAAAATGATGTGGGGAAGGCTAACGAAAGGCTGCGTTTTATTGACAGGACACTTAGAAAATCTACTAAGGAAACTGCCTACACTACGCTTGTCCGTCCTCTTTTAGAATACTGCTGCACGGTGTGGGATCCTTTCCAGATAGGATTGACGGAGCACATCGAAAAAGTTCAAAGACGGGCAGCACGTTTTATATCATCGCGAAATAGCGGAAAGAGCGTCTGTGAAATGGTACAGGATTTGGGGTGGACATCATTAAAACAAAGGCATTTTTCGTTGCGGCGGAATCTTCTTACTAAATTGCAATCATTAACTTTTTCCTCAAAATGCGAAAATATTTTGTTGACACCGACCTACATAGGAAGAAACGATCGCAATGATAAAATAAGGGAAATCAGAGCTCGTACGGAAAGATATAGGTGTTTGTTCTTTCCACGCACTATACCAGATTGGAATAACAGAGAATTGTGAAGGTAGTCCAATGAACCCTCTGTCAGGCACTTAAATGTTATTTGCGGAGCATCCATGTAGATGTAGATCATATGAGCATATAATTTGGTATGCTGCTATGTATGGTATATGAAAGTGATGTGAGAGGCATTGGGATCACCTTCACAATGTACCACAGCAACTAGTAAGCACTCAGAGTCAGCATGTAAAATAAAGGGACATCTTGAGGTGGGTGCTCTTAAACCTTAAGAATTTATTATCCTCAGTGGGCATTTCCACACGTACCGGTTTCCAGCTTGACCAATCAATCAGATGTATTTCTAGAACTCTCTCATAGCAAAAGAGTTGAGGCATCTATGGCGAAAGTGCCTCACCCCAGCATGTTTCAACATTTGAATGGAAAGTAGGTGGGACATGCTTTTGATAAAGACTTAGCGTTATTTCTCGCCTTTGGAGAGTAGCAATAAATGTATGTGTTTAGGACGCTGACTGCTACTTTGGAAAAGTAGAGGGGTCCAACTTCTTTATGCTTTACATCTCCTGGCTTGTTTCTTTTCTCATCTACATCCAGACTGTAAATGTGAACCGAATAGTTAGGTTTCTGCCTCTCACATTTTGACAAGTCTGGAATCGTGGCACGGAATAAGATACATTTAAGTTATAGTGACCACAGACGTTAGTTGTTTCATACGTGTTTGTACAACATGTATCTTTATATCGCAAGCCAGTAGAGACCATGCAGAGCAATATTTCTCCTCCTCATATAGACCCTAGACACTGATACATGCCTTTTAGTGGCAATATCTCCAGGAAGAGGGATTAAACTGGGTCTGCCTCCCCCATTAATTGGATCAAAAACATGTGAGTTCACATCAAGATGGAGTACACAGCTGACCGCCTTACCAGACTCTCTTATCTTGATATCAGAAAAACGCTTCAGTATGCCGTTCTTGGTAAAAGTTCCACATCACTCTGCCACTGACATGTCCTGCGATATCACCCCTCCCCCAAAATTTGGTGGTGCTTTTCTCCGCAGCATCATTACTATCTTCTTTAAAGGGATGCATCAACTCGCTGTAGAGAAGCCTTCTCCCCACCTGACTTTGGGATACCACTAGGTGCTGATATTTTTAAGGAGATCCCTTTCCGACGCTGCTTGACATACATGAAGGAAGGTAACTGGCTCCCGATATCCAGTATTGACGTTATCAATGCGGGACTGTAGGAGCCTGTCCCTGAAAGCACCAGCAACAACAGAGAAGCCTAATGTGGTTGCATGTTGGTGAACAAGACGGGCTGTGGGGCAAGTCGGCTGCACTGTCCTGCTACTGCTAGGTGCAGGCAGTAGCCAGAGAGCCCTGGACGTGGTGCCACAGCTGTCGATGATCGTGGTGTTGTACGATGGCCTTCAGAGACATTGCGCAAAGGCGGCAATTCCAGGTGATTGAGTGATTCTGAAATGTATGCATAACAACACTATATAAGTTGTAGAAATTCTGTATCATGCCCTGTTAATTTATAGGGGTTGTACATGCATGTGAACCGACATGCGTGGAGATGGCATGACGTTATCACTACAGTAACCTGAGACAGGATTTGTCTGGATCGCTCTTCTAGGTAGCTGGCCGCTGTGACCGAGTGGTTCTAGGCGCTACAGTCCGGAACCGCTCTGCTGCTACGGTCGCAGGTTCGAATCCTGCCTGGGGCATGGATGTGTGTGATATCCTTAGGTCGGTTAGGTTTACGTAGTTCTAAGCCTAGGGGACTGATGACCTCAGATGTTAAATCCCATAGTGCTTAGAGCCATTTGAACCATCTTCTAGGTAGCAACCAAGGTCGAGAACTGTTGTGTCTACTTCAGACTGCTCTTCATATTTTTCTTAAAAATGAGCGGAGGAAGCGCAAGATAAATACTTATCTGAAGGCTGTACTCGAGGAAATGGAAAACAGGAAATGAACAAATAAAAACAAAGCTTTTTTTTTAAAAAAAAGAAACGATTTATTTATTGGTAAGCCGATTCAATAACAGTTTTACATATTCTGAACCGTTCATAAATCCATGGCTTTCGTATCTCTTCTTCAGATGCTTCAGGGGAGGACATCTTTGTTTTCTGACTCTGAATACAAGTTTTGCATCATCTCGGTTCCGAGAGTTTCGCAACCTGTACAGAAAAGTGGAATTGAGATCAACATAAACATCATTTCCGCCCTTTTTATTTCTCATGAAAACCACACATTGCATGTTGTACCACCATACAGCGAGACCTTCAGAGGTGGTAATCCTGATTTCTGTACACACCGGTCCCTCTAATACCCAGTAGCAAGTCCTCTTGCATTGATGCATGCCTATATTCGCCGTGGCATAGTATCCACAAGTTCATCAAGTCACTGGTGGTCCAGATTGTCTCACTCCTCGACAGTGATTCGGCGTAGATCCCTCAGAGTGGTTGGCGGGTCACGTCGTCCATAAACAGCCCTTTTCAGTCTATCCCAGGCATGTTCGATAGGGTTCGTGTCTGGAGAACATGCTGACCACTCTCGTCGAGCGATGTTGTTAACCTGAAGGAAGTCATTCACAAGATGTGCGCAATGGGAGCGCGAATTGTCGTCCATGAAGACGAATGCTCGCCAATATGCTGCCGGTATGGTTGCACTATCGGTCAGAGGATGGCATTCACGTATCGTACAGCCATTACGGCACCATTCATGACCACCAGCGGCGTAAGTCTGCCCCACATAATGCCAGCCCAAAACATAGGGAACCTCCACATTGCTGCAGTCGCTAGACAGTGCGTCTAAGGCGTTCGGTCTGACTTGGCTGCCTCCAAACACGACGATTTTCTGATTGAAGGCATATGCGACAGTCATCGGTGATAAGAGAGTGATGCCAATCTTGCGCAGTCCATTCGGCATGTTGTTGGGCCCATCTGTGTCGCGCTGCATGATGCCATGGTTGCAAAGATGGACCTCGCCGTGGACATCGGGAGTGAAGTTGTGCATCATGCAGCCTATTGCGCACAGTTTGAGTTGTAACACGACGTCCTGTGGCTGCACGAAAAGTATTATTCAACATGGTGGCGTTGCTGACAGGGTTCGTCCGTGCCACCGAGCCATAATCAGTAGGTAGCGGTCATCCACTGCAGTAGTAGCCATTGGGCGGCCTGAGTGAGGCTTATCATCGACAATTCCTGTCTATGTGTATCTACTACATGTTCGAACAACATCGCGTTGATTCTCTCTAAGACGTCTAGACACATTCCTTGTTGAGAGCCGTTCCTGGTACAAAGTAACAATGCGGACGCGATTAAACCGCGGTTTTGACCGTCTAGGCATGGTTGAACTACAGACAACACGAGTCCTGTACCTCCTTCCTGGTGGAATGACTGGAACTGTTTGGCTGTCGGACCCCCTCCATCTAATAGACGCTGATCATGTATGATTTTTTTACATCTTTGGATGGGTTTAATGACATCTCTGAACAGTCAAAGGGACGGTGTCTGTGATACAATATCCACAGTCAATGTCTTTCTTCAGGAGTTCCGGGAACTAGGATGATGGAAAGCTTTTTTGATGTGTGTGTAAATTGATCGAAACCAGGATGTCTTCTCATGATCTTTGATGCAAACTATGCTGTCTCTGTGACCATACCTTCCTAACGATGACACCAAATCTTCATACAACATTCCTTTATCATCCCAGCAATTTACGCGGAAAACTCGTGTCAGCCCCCCTGCCATGTTCCGAGTCTTAGCGCACTGCGCTGAGGTAAGCGGTTTGGGTGAAGCGACGATTGTTGAGTTCCTCGTTAGTACCTGTCTGGCGTCAGAGAATGCAACGAATCCAACATCTTTAAACACGAAATGTCCACCCTCATTGTAAAACCCTTGTGTGACTGCAACAATATTTGTATAGTTGTAGAATGCGCCACATGCTGGATAATAACTCCACTTTGATACTAGACATTTTTCAACTGCCTGTTTGTGGCAAGTAGTTTATAAGACGGTATTGTAGTTCTGATGCATACGCTCCATTGTGTGCTGGGTAGCTCTGTGACGATTCGAATTTAATATGTATGTCCACAGTTCCAATCTTCACCACCTTGCATTGCTATGAATAGTCTGCGCCACTATGGGTGAAAATTCCTTAAACTTCTATGGGCTAAGTGAGCATGTAAAGCCAGCATCAGTCTCTTCATATGATACGTAAAATCTTGTATACCTTTGGTACAACAGTCAATATGTACTTCTGTTTCAGTCAAGCTGTAAGCTGTCTATTTAAAAAAAACTGAGAGTTTACGTAAGCTGTAGCACTGGTTAGTTTACCATTGTGAAATATGCTCAAATCGTTTTCGGTATTCCCATTCTTGCTTGTTTGCAGTACTAGAGCAATAAACTGAGGCGTATCTAGCTTGGTGGGGTGACTGTGGAAGGATTTGACATTCAAAAAACACCCATGAATGGAATGTTGATGGCATTTTGACTCGGGAATTCAGTATACATAAGTTTCAAATTTTCTTCATCTGATAGAGATAAGTGAGGTACTTTCCATATCAATTTATCCAGCATAAATCTATGCTCTCTTCTCCCTGATCTAGAATGCATCAGTACCACTTCGAACTACAATCAGTTCCTGCTAAGCAACACAATTACTGTCTTCAAAGAAGCCCATAAACTTTTTGAGTGGAATGCACACAATAAAGGACTTATCTATCTGTCTATGGACCATCCAGCATTTTGTAAGGCACTCACCTCCCATGTCGATGCAGAGACGCATGCCGTGAGCATCAATATGATACCAATATTTCTGGTGTGGTCAGTTTCAGGCCCATTAATTTCGTATCTGATTTCTTGAAACGGAAAGGTGGATGCATTACACGTAAGGTGTGAAGTTACTGATGTTGCTGAAGCATTATTACGTGTAACTACCTCTTTTAAATATAGGAAGCTCTCGCCTGGAAGTGTCATTCCATCCTTTTTGTTGAATAATAATTCATATCACACAATTATTATTAAATGCTGCTCAGGCAAACGGTCGTGGGAAATATATTCCTGGCTAATTATTCGCTTGTCATATTGTATTGGAGTTATTAAATCAAGTGACCTCACTGCGAGGTTTCAGTCCTGTGGATCGGTAATTTTCACGTGTTATGATGTTCTGCTTCCGCTGCAAAGTCGTCTTCTGATGGCTGGATATGCCGTATTTATACTAAATACTCATAATGCTGCTTCAGGTGAAGATGTACTATAATTTACTCGCCACAAAAAACGACTAGATCCGCGATCTGACGTATAATATTCAGCTTGAGATGGCGTAATGTTTGAACACTCACTGAGAGATATGTTGGTTTACCGAGCCCTTCTGCAGTTTTATAATCTGGGCCCACTTTAGAAAAATATGTATGCAGTATGGACAAAATCTGTTGTTAAAGTGTGAAGTCGTCGCGATAGTACGCTCTACACGAATTGTACTGACTGGTAGTATGTCTACTGGCTGATCCGACTCATAAATGTTATCAGAATTATGTTACAGCACTAGTGCCTCCGAGAAACCTAGTAGCAATCCTACGAAGCTTTGTGATCCAAAAATATTTTCTTTTGTTGAACCTTTCTGACTAAAATCTATTGTCTTTCTCGTTGTTTTTATCTTTCTTTTATACGTATTAATGTTTGTAAGCTATTCAAATCCTTTTACGGATCGTTTTATGCACATATTTAAATCGTCAGTGTCATAGAAACCACGAGATATTACCAAAACTTTAAATTCAGACTGTTCTTTTCGAAAGTGATAATAAGGTTTACGTTATCCTGCACAAATCGCTTCAGGATTCTTGAGTACATCTGGCTCAAATCCCGAATAATAAAAGTGTGTGTGTTATTGGGAAGTAAGACATCGTTCTTGATCTACCAGTTTCCGGAATTATCACTGCCGGACCAGTCGATTACTACACGAACCACGTGCTGGGGTTGTTCCAACCACACAGTCATGATTGTAACTGTTAGTTTATATTAGGATGCACAGAGTTTTATAGGGAAATAAGTAACACACACATGGCTTTTATACTTTATAAACTCGTACATATAGCTCAATATAAGACATACTTAAATAAAATCTGCCCACATCTGGTAATGTTGAATCATACTGTTCCACTTCCATCGATACACAGAACGCATCGTAGAGTTGAGCTATGGTTTTGTCGATGGGCAGAGCGCCTGGTGAACTAGCTTCAACAGATTACAATGTTTCACAGAGTGAGCAGACATATGGTTGCCACCTTTGTTGACACTCTAGCCCCTGCTGTGTTGCATAGCTGGCATCCATTAAACACTTAAAAGTCTACTCCTCTAGATGCATGCATTCTCTGGCAAATACGAGAGTCGTCCACAAAGTAAGTTCCGTTTGGATATATAAAATAAACATGTAAAGATACAGAAACAATATGTATTTATTGTACAAAAATCTACAACTGCTCAACTACTTTTCTACACAGCTTCCGAAATTTTGTAGGCATTGTCATAGCGTGGCACAAGTTTTTGTATGCCTTCTTCATAGAAGGTTGCCGCCTGTGTATGCAACCATGTGGTAACATATTCTTTCAGCTCGTCATCATCGTTGAAGTGTTGACCACCAAGGACAGATTTTAGGTGTAAGAAGAGATGAAAGTCGCTAGGAGCGAGGTCCGGGTTGTATGGAGATGATCATGTTAGTCCTAGTGAAATTCCCGTAAGAGCTGATTGGCCACATTCGCCGTGTGAGGTCGAGCATTATCGTGCTTCATTGAACAGTCGGACCCATCTTCTAACCATTGCATCACTCGTAGCATTTTGTCCGTAAACCTCACAGATTTGCCGATGAATTTCATTTGGTTTAACTTTCTTTGCATTTGGAAAACGAGTCACAGATCTGATTTCACACGCGGTGGCATTTTCAATTACGGCTGACATTATAAAAAAACACAACAAAGCACACGTCGGCAGGAGCGATCTGAAAATGGCGTAAATGTCTTCTCCTTGAGTCAGAGGAACTGCCGCGCATGCTCGGAACTGCGATCGTAGCGGACGACCCTCGTATTTTATCTGTTCCAGGGAAGTCCCCTACAGAGACTGTATGTTCATTCAGTATCACCAATGGAGAGTAAACATTTACGTGGAACAAGGCTGACATCTCGAGTGACACATATGCATATCGACAGCAATCATCCATGGATAATATTCCTTTTATGTCACTAAATCGAGGGTTTTCAAATAGTATCACTGATTAGAACTTCCGATTCGACATCATACCAACACTGATATGCTTACACCCACTGGTGTTCAAACACTAGATTTAATTGAACAGCTATATTACCATGTCAGTTGGCTGTTACTGGAATGACCCCATCTCACCTGCAAGGAAACCTGCATGTCTGTCTGTTTTGCTCTAGTCATCACCATCGGCATTTAATTTAAACTGCCTTTTTCTTTGCTCAACACAAGGATCTTGTGTTATGCATGTAATATTGTCAAATTATAAAAAAATTTAATACACATTGGTCATAATATTATGGCATTCTCTGCTGAGTGAGGGTGTGCAGGTACTTTGGATTCTGCGTACTCAGCACATGCACATGGGCGCATTAGATTAAAGATATACGGTGGTGAGCGTGCATATTGATCGGATTATAGATAAGTGTGCTGCATGTTAATGTGAACTATAACCCCCTCTCGCTCCCACAAAAAGCATGAACGTAATGACGTGTGTAGGCAAGTGCTACACGTGTGTCTCTCACACCTATGAAAAGCATCAATACAGCTACATTAATTCTGTGTTCCATGCTGACATCATGCTATTGACTCCTATGAGGAGGCACTTAGAGTGGTTGTTACTTCATGCTGACAACACACATCCAGATTGTCTCCCGTTGGATGTGCATTAGATGATGATGATGATGGTACTAATGTTGGTTTGCAGGGCGCTCAACATCGTCGTAATCAGCGCCCATACAAGTTCACCATATTTCCAGTTCCAATCTCCCCACTTCTTACATGATGATGAGATTATGAGAACACCCAGTCCGTGGGCGGAGAACATCCCTCAGCCAGCCAGGAGTCGAACCCGTGATCCAGAGGTAGCAATGCTAGCCACTAGACCACGAGCTGCGGTTGCTATGCGTTATTGTGTGGGTGCTTGGAGATGTGGGGCCTTGGATATAAGGAAGTTCTGATGATAATAGGACATACACGATTGTCTCAGCTGTAACATGACACCGTAGATTAAAAAAGTGCTGACGGATGATGCATCAGCACCTTCCACCAGAATGCCCAGTGTCATTCTACTAATAATAAAAGCCAGTGCATCTGATGTCTTTCATTAATTAAGGGTCTACACACTTGATGAGACCTACCAAGAACACAGCATCTAGTTCACTATAATCTCACAGAATCTGTATTTACGGAAGTGCTTCACTAGAGTTATGGTCTTAGTCACCAGTACCTTCAATGGTAACTAGTGTCGTCCTCCTGACGACAGAGGGATAGAGAAACAATTAAAATCGCTCAAAAGAGGAAAGGCCGCTGGACCTGATGGGGTACCAGTTCGCTTTTACATAGAGTACGCGAAGGAACTTGCCCTCCTTCTTGCAGCGGCGTACCGTAGGTCTCTAGAAGAGGGTAGCGTTCCAAAGGATTGGAAAAGGGCACAGGTCATCCCCGTTTTCAAGAAGGGACGTCGAACAGATGTGCAGAACTATAGACCCATATCTCTAACGTCTATCAGTTGTAGAATTTTGGAACACGTATTGTGTTCGAGTATAATGACTTTTCTGGAGACTAGAAATCTACTCTGTAGGATTCAGCATGGATTTCGAAAAAAGACTATCGTGTGAAACCCAGCTCGCGCTATTCGTCCAGGAGACTCAGAGGGCCATAGACACGGGTTCTCAGGTAGATGCCGTGTTTCTTGACTTCCGCAAGGCGTTCGATACAGTTCCCCGCAGTCTTTTAATGAACAAAGTAAGAGCATATGGACTATCGGACCAATTGTGTGATTGGATTGAAGAGTTCCTAGATAACAGAACGCAGCATGTCATTCTCAACGGAGAGAAGTCTTCCGAAGTAAGATTGATTTCAGGTGTACCGCAGGAGAGTGTCGTAGGACCGTTGCTATTCACAATATACATAAATGACCTTGTGGATGACATCGGAAGTTCACTGAGGCTTTTTGCGGATGATGCTGTGGTATATCGAGAGGTTGTAACAATGGAAAATTGTATTGAAATGCAGGAGGATCTGCAGCGAATTGATGCATGGTGCAGGGAATGGCAATTGAATCTCAATGTAGACAAAGTGCTGCGAATATACAGAAAGAAAGATCCCTTATCACTTAGCTACAATATAGCAGGTCAGCAACCGGAAGTAGTTAATTCCATAAATTATCTGGGAGTACGCATAAGGAGTGATTTAAAATGGAATGAGCATATAAAATTGATCGTCGGGAAATCAGATGCCAGACTGAGATTCATTGGAAGAATCCTAAGGAAATGTAATCCGAAAACAAAGGAAGTAGGTTACAGTACGCTTGTTCGCCCACTGCTTGAATACTGCTCAGCAGTGTGGGATCCGTACCAGATAGGGTTGATAGAAGAGATGGAGAAGATCCAACGGAGAGCAGCGTGCTTCGTTACAGGATCATTTAGTAATCGCGAAAGCGTTACGGAGATGATAGATAAACTCCAGTGGAAAACTCTGCAGGAGAGACGCTGAGTAGCTCGGTACGGGCTTTTGTTGAAGTTTCGAGAACATACCTTCACCGAGGAGTCAAGTAGAATATTGCTCCCTCCTACGTATATCTCGCGAAGAGACCATGAGGATAAAATCAGAGATTAAAGCCCACACAGAGGCATACCGACAATCCTTCTTTCCACGAACAATATGAGACTGGAATAGAAGGGAGGACCGATAGAGGTACTCAAGGTACCCTCCGCCACACACCATCAGGTGGCTTACGGAGTATGGAAGCAGATGTAGAGTAGATGTAGATGCACAGAAACTCACTACCAGAATAGGCTGCATGCTGTCGTGTAGTTGCATGTGTTCTGAACTACTCCTTGGCCTTCCTGGATACTGCAGGACAAACCTCCAAAGTGTACCATATCAACTCGTCCCACAGTGATACATCTTTCTAGAGTGCACAGTCCCACAAAGTGTCCTAAGCGTTTCCCAAACTACACAGGTGTCAGTATACTTTATCTGTCTTTTGAGTTAGTACTGATACATAGCATATGGTATATGAACAGTTAGGTTGTGAATCAGGTCACACGCTGCCTACAACACATGTCAATCTCTACCTAATGCTAATCAGAAATTTATAAATTCTACCTCCTGTACAAGAAGTGTTATTCATTTACCTACAGTTGTACAATGCAATATTGTATTTCTTTCTGTTTACAGATCTCAGTTCCAGTCCCATTATATAATATATTCAGCTTTTGTCGCCTTCCTATTGCCAATATGGATCATCAGATGCCTTCTACCTGGAACATGAGTATAAAGAAAAGAGTTTTAGGACGCATACTGAGACACAGTGGCATCATCTACCTCTACAGAACGTATAAAAATGGGACTCACAGTGTTGGTACAGTAAAGCCTCTCATGCTCTGTGAGTTGGACTGAGATGTATGTAAGTTGATTTGATGGTTTGTGTTTTGTTAGATACGTAAATAATATTGATATTTTTGAAGTGCTTGGCAAGTTAAATAATCCCCAGATAGAGGTCAGTCGTTGAAGTTGTGTTACGCTATTTGTGTGGTATTCTACCTAAAGTCTTGTTTGATACAGCTCTCCACGCTAATCTGTGTGAAAACCTCTCCATCTCCAAATGAATACTTCAGCCTACATGAATTTCAACTATCTCACTTTATTTGAAATGATGCGACAAGGGCTCAATACGCAAGAACAATCTCTCTGTTAGACGAATAACAACAAAAACTTTATTAGCAACAACATGAAAGAGTCACTTTTCCTTAAACCACAAGGCTGCAGGTAATTCAGTCACAGAAAGACAACGAGACTCTTGTATGATTTGGAAAGCCATCAAACTGTTGTACTGCTGTATAATCACTGGCAGAGTCTGAAATTAGAGGTTTATAGTGGAATGCTATCACTGTAAATGTAACAGAAGGAATGCTATGTCCAGATGGGTTACCGGGCGGATGTGCAGAATTCACAATCACAGAAAGAGTCTAAGGACTCTGGATAACAGATCGTGGCATTGAGGTTGTGGCTTAGAGGTCAAGGTCACTGAACATTGTGGCGATAGACTGCTGACAGCTCGTGAGAGCTCTGAAAGCCATGGTGTCCAGGATGGTGCATCAGCTTCAAATGGCACAGCTGTGGCTGTGCGGCATTCTAAATACAGTAGTGGTGGAAGGACACGGCATAGATGACTTGCAGCCACATAACATTGCGGACTGAAGTAGGTCCGTGGTAGCTGCTCCTCGTGATACCAACATGGTCTCCACCTGTTAGCAGAGTGGTGGCCTCTGGTCATAGCGGAAGCTGCCGGGGTTTCCCACAGTGACAAGCCGTTTCTGCCTCTTGACTCTGTGGTGCCTACAGGGCTATGTATCGCCACGTATCCCACAGGCCTGTTATGCTCGTGCATTATACCTCCAGACACAGCAGTATCCATCCCATGATCTCTCTATACGATTTAACTCACCACACTTCCCTCAGATACCAAATTCTTTGATGCTTCAGGATGTGCACCGTCAACCTCGTTATTCTACTAGTCAACGGGTGCAATAAATTTCATTTGTGCCCTTTTCGATCCTTTACCACCTCATTACTTACCAGTCTATCCATCTAATGATTACCATTCTTCTGTAGCATCACATTTCAAAACTTTCAATTCCCTTATTGTCTGAACTACTTTCCGTCCTTCAAGGATATAGTCCAGACAACACCTTCACAAAAGACCTTCTAACACTTATATGCATTAAACATTAACAAATTTCTCTTTTTCAGAAATGCTTCTCTTGCTGTAGCGTCTGCGTTATATACCCTTTCTGCTTCGACCATCATCAGTTATTCTGGTGTCCAAACGCCAAAACTCTTGTACTACTTCTGGTGGTTCATTTTCTAATCCCATCAAAATCACCTGGTTAAATTCGACTATATTCCATCACCTCTCGTAATTTTCCTGTTACAAGCTCTTTTCAAAATACTCCACTCATCAAATTGCTCTGACAGAACTACAATGCCAGTCTCAAACCTCTGTAGTTTTCACGTTTTTCAGCCTACTTCAATGTTGGAGTTATTTTATTCTTCTCGAAATAAGAGGGTTTTTCACCTGTACTTTATACATTATGTGATGATGTTACAAACTTTCAGGGATGATGGAGAAGCGAAAATGCATCAATTGGAAGCAATGGAACGTGGTCCGGAAACGACCGAATCGAAAGTTATAAGCGAAAATCGTACTGATACTTCCGAGGATGGAATACATGTACCGGTACTGTTGTTGCAAAGATTTTAAAGTCGGAAACTTTCAGAGGTGCTAGTATTGACCAAAAGCAGGCCAGTAAACACGGGTTGAGATGCATTGCGCTTGTTCATATTCACTAATGTGAAATACATCTCTTCTATTAAACAAGTCTCCGTATCTCTTAAGATACGCGTTTTAGAGCCCGTGTTTACTCGATTATTTTCTTGTTTTGGTCTATACTATCGCTTCCAAAAACATGGAAACAAAAGAGCCTGCAATAGAAGAGATGTGGTTCACAGTACAGAAGATGAGTAAGTGGTCATAGTTCGTAAAGTGTGCATTTTAGGCCCATGATTACTTGAGATTTTTTCTTGGTTTGGTCCACACTATCAACTCTGAAAGTTTTGTATCCTACAATCTTAGCAACAACTATACTGTATTCCATATTCAGAGGTATCAGAACGATAGTCGCTTATAACTTTCGACTCTGTTGTTTACAATCAAGGGTCTCTTGCCTCAAACTGATACATTTACTCTTCTCCATCATTTTTCGTGGCGGGCTCTCCCAAGCATCTCAGTCCTTCTGAGGAAGTTCGTCCGACTGTGAGACCTTGTCTCAATGTAAGTCTTTCAGTGCTCTCACAAATTCAACTAACAGTATCGTATATCCTATCTCATCTATATTTACTTCCTTTCCCAGTTATATAAAGTTGCCTTCAAATTCGTTTCCCATGTATGACCTTTCTTTATACTTCTTCCAGCTTTTCCTTCTTTGTTGAATACTAACTTGCCATGTGAGGCCTTCATACTCATACAGCTGCTTTTCTTTCCTCGACATGTCTCTAATTTTCCTACAGACAGCATCTGTCTTTTCGTTAGCCATGCACGCTTCAACAGTGATAAATTTTTCCTGTAGTCATTCCTGCTTAGCTATTTAGGACTTTTGGCCAGTATCAGTTTTTGGAAGTCTGTATTCTCTTTCACCTGCTTCATTTGGAGAATTTTTATATTTTCTAGTTTCTAGAAATAAATTCAGTATCTCATGAATTACTCCATGGTTTCTACAAGGCTTGTGTTTCCCCATATTATATTCTCTGATGCCTTCACTATTTCATCTCTCAAAGCTATCTATTCATCTTCTATTGTATTCCTTTCCTCTGTCTCAGAAAATCAATGCCTGATGCTCCCTCTGAAACTTTCAAGACGCTCTATTTCATTCAGTTTATCCAGGTTTCATCTCCTTAATTTCTTGTCTTTTTTAAATTTGTTCAGTTTCAACCTACACATCATAACGATTAAATTACGGTCAGGATCCACACCTACCAATCCACACCTACCACTGGAAATTCCTAGAATTAAAAACCCAGTTTTGGAAGTCCTATTTTACCAATACATAATCAGTGTGAAATTATCCCGTGTCCTCAAGTATCTTCCACGTAAACAATTTCTTAGGGGATTTTTATTCCAAGCGTTAGGTATGATTAATTTGTGCTCTGTACAGAATTCTATTAATCGGCTCCCTATTTAATTCTTTTCCACAGTCCAAGTTCTCCTACTGATTTTGTTTCCCGTCATTTTCCTGCTACAGAATTCCAGTTACATATAACAATTAAGTTTTCGTCTCCCTCAACTATCTGAATAATTTTCTTTTTGTAATCGTATATTCTTCCACGCTCTTCATCCTCTTCGGAGCTAGTTAGCGTATAAACTTATACTATTCCTGTGGGTGTTGGCTTCTTATCTGTGTTGTGTTATGAATAATAGTCTCCGACGAAGTAGTTTCAGACACAAAATGGTGTTTATAAATGGTGGTTATAAAGTGCTAGTAACTGAAATCGATCTTAATTTACGACTTTTAGAACAACTGAGTGCCCACATGAGCATAAAGTGATTGGGGAATTGGGAGTGCGATATTTTCGTGGAACGCAGTTTGTTTCCGGTTGCAAGCAAATGGACTCGAGTGATAAATTCTCGTAGGCAGCCACTTACCGGCAGCAACACGGCAGCCAAGTGGCGGCCAAATTCGGTGTTAACAGCGTTAAGGTGGCCGTTGTTGGGTAAACTAGCTCGCCGCGCCAAAATTCAATTCCCAGCGGCAGGCAGCAATTAAACTTGAGCGTTCCGCCGCGCGCCAGAGAGGACCAATATGAGCAGCTCGGCGCGGTGCGCGTCGCCAGCCCACACCGCCGTGGCGCAGCACATGTGGAGGCGAGCAGCTGGAAACGTACGAAAAGCGGTTCTAATGTAATTCTACTAGTCGCCATATTGACGAGCTTCCGTACCATACCGTGTTGCCCTTATCGTTATCTTGTATGGAGAGTCATCGCCAGATGATGGCTAACAGATATTATCAACGACGTCATCACAGAAGGGAGAATACCTTCAGCCTGCCAGCGGAGCATCACTGTGCCAATCTTCAAAAAGAAGCGAAGCCCTGGTGAGTGCTCTAATTACCGCTCGATAAGATTACTGAGCCATGCGATGAAGATTCTTGTACGTATTCTCGACAAAAGGATTTGCGAGGTATTTCAAATTACAGGGACCGAAGCAGGATTTGTAAAAGAGTTGTGGCACAACTGACGCAATCCTTGTTGCGCAGCTGGTTGGAAAATACCGCGAAAACAACAAGCCACTGTACCTTGCTTTTCTAGACTTCGAAAAGGCTTTCGATTGGGTACCTTATGATCTATCTGGTTAGCGCTTCGAGACCTTATTAACAGTTTGCTGTCCAGTGACACCACAGTTGTGTCCGGCGCGAAACAGCAGTCAACGGCCGGCGACACCACAGTGGTGTCGTGTGCATAGTGTCGCTCAGTGGCCGGCGACACTACAGTGGTGTCGTGTGCATGGTATCGTGCACAGGCTGGCGACAGCACTTTAGTATCTTTTGCATTTTGTTGGTGTTTTGTTTAGGTAACAATAAGTTACACACGTCAACATATTTTTTTGTTTTTATAAGTACTTGTGCACTTCCATCATGACAGGCGAAAGAGACGATACGATTATTTACGATGAATGCGCGGATGTCTTGTCTGACGTTCCGGACGACTTGGCCGATTGGGGAGAAGACACTGGATATCAAAAAATGAAAGTGAAGCAGAATAGTCCAAGAAGAATTCGGCGACCGCTACTGTTGCCAACTGATTCGGATGAAGCAGACGAAGAAGACAGACTATGATTTACTGAGGACCAATAATAAATTTGAAGGATCTCTGGGTCCACACATTTATCCCAAAGATACACAGAGCGTCGTGGATATCGTAGAATTACATATTGGGAACGATCTATTTGAACATATTAGCAACGAAGCCAACAAGTATTACAGTCAAAACTGCAATAGAAGGAAACTGGATAAAAAAAAAATGCCATATTTGTCGACGTTACGGGAACCGAACTTAGAAAATGGTTTAGGCTTGCTATCGTTATGGGAATTCTAAAAAAGCAAGGATAGATGATTATTGGTCAACGAATCCATTGATAGACACACCGATATTTCGCAAAACAATGTCCCGCAACCGATTCAGGCAAATATCATTTTTACGTTTTTTCCAACAACAACAATATACCGGGTAATGCCGACCGGCTTTTCAAAGTGCAATTCGTAATTGATTATTTTTCCAAAAAGCTGAAAGAAACGTTTAATTTAAATCAAAACATCTCAACTGATGAAGGAATGATACCGTGGCGTGGACAGTTAAATTTTAAAGTTTACAGTCCGTCGAAAATTACGAAATATGGCATACTCATTTGGATGCTGTGTGATTCGAGTACGGTATACATTTCCTCGTTCAAGGTATTCCGGCTCTGGACAACATTTAGCAAAAACAGTGATCGAACTATTGACACCTTCTTATGGAAAGTGGCATCATCTCTACATGGATAATTACTATAACAGTGTAGAACTTGCAGAGAAGTTACTTGAAAAGAAAATTCGAGTTTGTGGAACGATATGCCAGCCGCTGTGGCCGAGCGGTTCTAGGCGCTTTAGTCCGGAACCGCGCTGCTGCTACGGTCGCAGGTTCGAATCCTGCCTCGGGCATGGATGTGTGTGATGTCCTTAGGTTTGTTAGGTTTAAGCAGTTCTAAGTCTGGGGGACTGATGACCTCAGATGTTCAGTCCCATAGTGCTTAGAGCCATTTGAACCATTTGTGTAACGATACGGCAAAATAGAGGATTTCTGGAAAAACTAAAGCGCGCAAAAGTCGGTGTGTTTGAAGCTTGTCATCAACGGAAAGGTGACAAGTGGCCGGCGACAAGCCAAGTAATTCGATTTAGCCCAGCCGGCGCCAAGCGAATAAATTTGTACGAGACGTGCGGACGGCAAAGTGTTAACTGGATATGGTTTCTGTATGTAGAACCGAGGAGCTATGTCGAAGAGACTGCAGGCGTGTCAAATGCCTTTCGCATTACAGTAGGTGTCCACCAGGCCTGCACATACAACTACCATGGACACTTCTCCATGATGATGATGTCTTGTCGGCTGCGGAGAACAAGTCTGATCTCCAGCACCCAACACAAGAGTGGAACGAGCGACTCGCTGAACAAAATGAAAACGGAGTACATGACATCAGATCCGCGAGAGGTTGAGACCATAAAAGTTGTCGGAGAAGATCTATCTAGAGTAGCAAATTTTATCTCGGTTCTACAGTCTCTAGCGATTGACAGCTTACAGGCGAGGTCAACGAAGGACGCAGGCAACCTGGATGACAGGGCGAACGACAACAGGCGTCACCTGCGATCGTCGGATTAACGATCATCTGAAGTCTAAGATCTACTGGACTGTCTTCCGTCCCGTTGCTCACTAAGGCACTGACTTTTATCCAGCTACAAAAGAGGCGACTGGGGACCACGGACACTAAGATTCTTAGAAGGACAGGTGGTATCGCGCGACTGGGTCACGTTTCGAAGAGCACTATCAGGAAACGTTTCGTGGTCGCACCGATCCAGAAGAAAATTCGAGGAAGCCGGCTGCGGTGGTTTGGAAACGTGCGGTGCGGAGAGGACGACACCACTGTAAGGGCAGCGTACACAGTGGAAGTAATGGGAAAGAGATGCAAGGGAAGATCCCAGACAGCTGTACTAATATCCGAACTGTATGAAGTTATTGTCAATTTTCGTGTAGTACAAGAAATAATTAAGATTACTTATTCTCAGTATCAATGGTAAATGCAGTTGTAAATGCAGAGTACTCAATTCTACAAACATATAAATGATGTTCCCTGATGTGAAAGGTTGCAAATTAGAAAGTGCAACACGATTAATAACACCTGAATGGAGCTTTGCATTTTTCAATAAAAACAAATGTACTTTTCCTGGACACCTTGGCCACAGACACTTTAGTTTTCTGAGGGCCTGTCGTTATTAGAATATTATGTTTCACATACCTTTCGACGTTTGCAGACGCGCAGTGCCGCTCTGCAACAAGAAGCAGAAATGCTGTGTTGAAGTGCACTAAAATCTTGACGGTTACGTGGAGGGCTTCGATTGTTGTGCGAGTAATGTTAATTTCTTTTCAACCGCGAGTTTAAGTAGTCTAGAATGTTTGTGTGTAACGTATTAGACATGAAATGTAGCAAAGTTAAATGTCGCGCACATTAAAATCCGACCAGCTTCATTGTTCTGTTAATGATAGGAGACTCTGGGCTTTCTGTGAGATTCGCATTGAACTCTTGTTATAGAAATGATTAAAATTCTTTGAAAGCTATTTTCTATTTATTTCTGAACTGCAATTATTTTTTATATAGTGAATCGTGTGAGACCTGATCCATACTGACTGGTCCAGGCTAACACAAAAACTGCTTCTGCAATGAAATATTAATTCACTTTCACGTGAAACACTTAAACAGATAATTCTTAGCGAGTGAGTTCCTATTTTTAAGCCGTGTGGTGTAATGAAAAACATAAAATTATGTTCTCGCCCGTAATGCCTTCTTTGATGGCTCTAAGCACTATGGGACTTAACTTCTGAGGTCATCAGTCCCCTCGACTAACCTAAGGACATCACACACACATCCATGTCCGAGGCAGGATTCAACTTGCGACCGTAGCAACAGCGCGGTTCCGGACTGAAGCGCCTGGAGCCGCTCGGTCACAGCGGCCGGCTCATGGCGTCTCGGAAAGAAAATCAGCTCAGTATATGAAAACTGCATATTTTTCAGTAGTAATGGGATGCCTTTCCGTACACTACTGAAAGGCAAACTCAAGTTTACACATTTATAGAATTAATGATTATTATCATGAGAATGCTTTTCCTTACAGTATTAATAACAAACACATGTCATTCTCATCACGAATCGTCAATGGCGTCCTTCTACAATCAAGAACAAAACGAAGAGTAGTTAGTTTCTTCTATTTCTTCCTTGTCAGAGGACTGTCTATTCATTTTTATCTTTGTTTGCAGATTATGCCTGAAATACATAGCTTTCGTATTAACAGTAATTTTCATTGTTCTTTTTCTATATTATTTTACAATATTTCACTGCAATAATCACAACACATCGCCTTTATGGCCTTTATCAATATTTTCGTTATTACGATTGTTTTTATATCGTCGCACTAGTTTCGTAAATTTTCACAATAACGTCAAGGGGATGGCATACAGCGATGGGTAAACACTCTGCACAAGTAGCTGAAGGCTGTAAATCTTCGGCCAGACGTGACCCACGATCGAACAAAAAGGAGACAGCGAATCCACTCAGCGGATGCTACCCCCAGGCGGAGAAATGCTAAAGAAATGGAAGAAGCAACTCTATGCGTGCTCTAGGGATGTGTGTTGGATCCTTTATTACATGTTGGGACTTGGCAGACAGTGTTAATAATACTTGATGCAATTGTTTACAGTCAAGTACTATAAGAAAAGCTCTACAAATGTTTAGTCAGCTCTTGATAATATTTCAAAGTGCTGCAAGGATTGGCAACTTACTATAAATGTTCGGAAATTTAAAACTGTGCTCTACATAAATCGCAGACATGTGGTATCTTATGACTACAGTATCAATAAGTTTTAAATGGAATCCGGTAACTAAGAGAGATACCAGAGTGTAACAATTTGTATAGCTGAAGAATGATCGTATAGGCTCAGTCTTACGAAAAGCAGGAGGCAGACTTCGAGTCATTTATAGGACACTGGGAAAACGAACTCAATCTACAAAAGATATAGCTCACGGACCACTCGTGCGTCTCTTCTTACGATATTGTGTGACACACATTTCAAATAGGAGTGATAAGGACTACTGGACGTATACAAGAAGCGCAGCATGAATGCTCAGAGCTTTGTCTGACACGCTGAACCACGTCACTGAATTTGCTTACTCTTGAAGGTAGATGTCGATTATTCCGGGAGAGCCAAGTTCTAAGATTCAAAATTAAGAGAGGAATCTAGCAGTAACCTGCAGCTCACTACATATTGTTCGCTTAGTGACGGGAAAACAAGATTAGCGTAATTGTAGGGCACTTAGAGGCGTTACAGCGGTCTTCCTTCTAGCAATCCATAAGCGAATGGATGAGTATGAGAACCGTGATAGGTTTTCTTATGGGAAGTGCACCACCCATGAATTTCACAGTGATCTTTCTTTGCCTAATCATTGGAACAAATTCGTCAAGAACATTTCAGCCCTCCTACAGTTGTCCAGTTCGACTGTCGGTGATTTGATAGGTAGAATTGCGAAGGATCAACCACAGCTGAACATGGGCTGGGCAGATCTCATGTACTGACGGACGGCGATCGTCGAGCACGGCGGACGATGGATGTGAGAAGTCGTACGAAATCGTCGGGAGGAATCATTCGTGACTTCCAGATGTGATACCAGCAGTTCAACCAACACATGGCTGTGCGTAAGCAGGTGAAACCAATGAGGCTTATAAGTCACATATTTCTGTGGTCGATACTAAACTACCCTTGAGGTGCTATAAAAAGCGTTGGCCACTGGAAGCGAGTGATATGGTGTGGTGATTCACGGTATACCCCGTGGACGAGATAGTTTTACGGTAGGGGGATTTTTCTTCCCGATTAGGGTGTAGTCAGTTGTTGGGCTTCAGAAAACGCTAAGTACTAAAGGACATCAACACACTATACAGCACTGTGTACTGCTTGCAGTAGAGCAACGTACGTGAATGCAGACTTTCCAGACACGTTCTGCTGAAGAAATCTTCTCCTGCTTCCTTCCGGGTGGCTGTGTTGAAATTCCGCGACGTTCCGATAGATGTCACTCTCATCATTGATGAGGATAGTGTGTTATCGCTGGTTCCCTCCCCATACTTGTTCAACTGAGTTGTAATTCTGTCTATCATGGTTTTCTAGTGAGTAAACCATTCAAATTTTGCACAGTTTGTGGAATTCATCGTGTTTTTGTGTTTGTAGATGATAACTTTCGCATCTGTGCCTGTGATCTCACGTAGTATCACAGTACGGTATGTCAGTTGTTATTTGAACAGTGTAGGAATAAACACTGATCTGAATCCCGCTCTTGCTGACTGAGATTCTGAAATTCCAATGTCACTGCCACAGCTCCCTCCATGTAATGACTGCTTACTGGTTTTGTATAAAATATGTTAATTAACGTACATGCAAACCGCCACGATTGCCATATAATTTGCTTCATTACTAGTTTCGCGTTTCAGACGAGAGAATGTTGAGATACTTACAACTTTGAAGGCAGTTCGTCAATTCCTGACGGTCACTGTGTACCGTGCAAGCGTTACGTATGTAAAATACCTTAATAACAGAGAAGAAGGTTCGTGGATACGGGACTGACGCCATTAGGGAGGTAATGAAGAAAGTGCCTTTTAAGTGAAACGTTACTGAAGAAGTTAACAGCGACCATCACAATACCTGAAATGTACTGAGACTGGTGAAATACTGTCAGCTTTGCGGATTCGAAGATTTCAGCAAACGGTACTCTTGTTGATGGTTCAAATGGTTCAAATGGCTCTGAGCAGTATGGGACTTAACATCTATGGTCATCAGTCCCCTAGAACTTAGAACTACTTAAACCTAACTAACCTAAGGACAGCACACAACACCCAGCCATCACGAGGCAGAGAAAATCCCTGACCCCGCCGGGAATCGAACCCGGGAACCCGGGCGTGGAAAGCGAGAACGCTACCGCACGACCACGAGATGCGGGCTCTTGTTGATGAAATCAGCACTACGCAGAGAGCGAAAAAGAAATTGCCGATTGCGGAAATGGTTAAAACGTGCTTTTTTCTCAACGTTACAGTCACGAAATGACTATTTTTTTTTTTTTACATTTTCTGGATAAATGTATTTAACGTCATATGAAAAGTAAAATCTTCACGAAGTTTAAATTATAAATATCGCCTTACTTAGATACTATTTCAGAAGAAGACATTTGGCTTTTTTCAGTAAAGTATAACAGATGTTGATAAATTGCCATCCGCCTTATACTACGCGCATTTGTTTCTCATTTTCGTGCGCACAGGATACATCGTAGTGTTTCACCTACTACGATCGTCCAGCGTGATCACAGAATTCATTGTATCATTTCTTCTCTTTTTTTTTCAGATTCGTTGTGATTCTTACGTGCCTCTGCAAATGGTAATCAGAACAAGAATGACCCACTACACTCAGTTCATCTAGACGGGAAATTTTTATTAAAGCTACATGTGACCCATGCGGAAATAGTCATCAGTTTCGACCAAGGTTTTTGAGAAGTTTCTTTTGGTTACGAGGCAAATGCCGAAACTGGCAATCCCCACCTAGATATTCCCTGTTAGTAACGCCTTTGCTACAGATGTGCCTGAAAAGAACCTGAAACTCTAAAACGGACCAATCTGCGCGCTTGAATAGGAAGACAAACATACAAAAAAGAAGTGTTGTACAGAAGAAAACAGAAAACTACTTATAATTTTCAAAATCGAAAATATTTTATAGTTGAAATGGTAGGTATGTTTATTGAAAACCGCTTGTGGAAAATATTTAGCCATTTAGCTTAGCTACAGCATTAGAAGTGAATCGTTAAGTATACCATTATTCTTTGAGATACTTCGTCTTTTTTTAATTCTTAAACTCTATTCAGTGAAACACTCAGTGCCAGAAAAACGTACTTTTTTCCTTTTTAGAACCGACACAGTATACCAAGAAGTCTTCTTGAGATATAAGATCAGTTTTGATAGTTGTGTTCAACGACTCTAAATTCGGTCTATCACCCCTTTTCAAACATTAAAGCTGACATCGCTTCCACCAGTTTGCAGGTAATAAGATGTTTATCAGCCAGTCCACCCTTAATCGTTTGTCGTTTGAATAAAACAAATCATATCCCAGAAAGATCAGGCGTAGTTATAGACTCTACATTAGCACACATAATTATAGGCCGAACAAACACTTTGAATATGACAGAAAAAAGTTCAGTGAGTGCGTGAATTTGTTTCTGATATAAAAGGGAAGCAGTGGTTGGGAAGGGAGTAAGACAGGGTTGTAGCCTCTCCCCGATGTTGTTCAATCTGTATATTGAGCAAGCAGTAAAGGAAACAAAAGAAAAATTCGGAGTAGGTATTAAAATTCATGGAGAAGAAATAAAAACTTTGAGGTTCGCCGATGACATTGTAATTCTGTCAGATACAGCAAAGGCTTTGGAAGAGCAGTTGAATGGAATGGACAGTGTCTTGAAAGGAGGATATAAGATGAACATCAACAAAAGCAAAACAAGGATAATGGAATGTAGTCTAATTAAGTCGGGTGATGCTGAGGGAATTAGATTAGGAAATGAGGCACTTAAAGTAGTAAAGGAGTTTTGCTATTTGGGGAGCAAAATAACTGATGATGGTCGAAGTAGAGAGGATATAAAATGTAGGCTGGCAATGGCAAGGAAAGCGTTTCTGAAGAAGAGAAATTTGTTAACATCCAGTATTGATTTAAGTGTCAGGAAATCATTTCTGAAAGTATTCGTATGGAGTGTAGCCATGTATGGAAGTGAAACATGGACGATAAATAGTTTGGACAAGAAGAGAATAGAAGCTTTCGAAATGTGGTGCTACAGAAGAATGCTGAAGATTAGATGGGTAGATCACATAACTAATGAGGAAGTATTGAATAGGATTGGGGAGAAGAGAAGTTTGTGGCACAACTTGACCAGAAGAAGGGATCGGTTGGTAGGACATGTTCTGAGGCATCAAGGGATCACCAATTTAGTATTGGAGGGCAGCGTGGAGGGTAAAAATCGTAGAGGGAGACCAAGAGATGAATACACTAAGCAGATTCAGAAGGATGTAGGTTGCAGTAGGTACTGGGAGATGAAAAAGCTTGCACAGGATAGAGTAGCATGGAGAGCTGCATCAAACCAGTCTCAGGACTGAAGACCACAACAAACAACATAAAATTCTAAATGTGACTTTTTACATATTTTTATTAATACGAAGGAAAGAAACGCTGTATAGTGTTATTGTTCAGTATTAATACTATTTGTACTGGTTATATTAGAGCTCAGTCGTTTCAAACGCCCCACTCGGATTCAGAAGTTAACAATATTCCTAACCTGTTTTTCTACTTGAGCCAGTGTATGATTGTGCGGTCATCATGATCAACGCATCTAGTATAACTAATTAGTTAGTAAAAAATGCTTATTAAGTATTCTGGAGCAAAGAGTTTTAACGACAGGATCAAGTGCCTAACTTTCTCATGCATCTGTCATTCACGTTGTTATCTGTGATACAATGCAGGCATATGAGCTCATGCTACTGAGTCATGTATGTACCCAAGCAGTCTGACGATCTACTACAAAACTACGCTTTGAATTAGTGCTTCCATAACACAGCTTACAAGAACCACAGCTTACCTGCATTTCTCTCTGCTTTCCTGATTAAAGGATTGGTCTCCCTCTAAAATTTCTACCATTCACACTTCCACATGAGGTTAACTACTCTTTGATGCCCAAGGAGCCAGTCTGCCCCTTATTCTAGTCATGTGGTACCATTACTCTCTTCTTCCCCCCGATTCTAGGGCAATGCTCGCGTCTTGCTCGGAGTTATGTATTTCTATAGCTATAGACATATAAAAATATGATACTTTCACAAGAAAGAAGGCGCCTCAAGCTGAACGGATCCTGGATTCCCGGGCAGAAAATAGCAAGGAAGGTGTTGTTGTTGTTGTTGTTGTTGTGGTCTTCAGTCCTGAGACTGGTTTGATGCAGCTCTCCATGCTACTCTATCCTGTGCAAGCTTCTTCATCTCCCAGTACCTACTGCAACCTACATCCTTCTGAATCTGCTTAGTATATTCATCTCTTGGTCTCCCTCTACGATTTTTACCCTCCACGCTGCCCTCCAATACTAAATTGGTGATCCCTTGATGCCTCAGAACATGTCCTACCAACCGATCCCTTCTTCTGGTCAAGTTGTGCCACAAACTTCTCTTCTCCCCAATCCTATTCAATACTTCCTCATTAGTTATGTGATCTACCCATCTAATCTTCAGCATTCTTCTGTAGCACCACATTTCGAAAGCTTCTATTCTCTTCTTGTCCAAACTATTTATCGTCCATGTTTCACTTCCATACATGGCTACACTCCATACGAATACTTTCAGAAATGACTTCCTGACACTTAAATCTATACTGGATGTTAACAAATTTCTCTTCTTCAGAAACGCTTTCCTTGCCATTGCCAGCCTACATTTTATATCCTCTCTACTTCGACCATCATCAGTTATTTTGCTCCCCAAATAGCAAAACTCCTTTACTACTTTAAGTGCCTCATTTCCTAATCTAATTCCCTCAGCATCACCCGACTTAATTAGACTACATTCCATTATCCTTGTTTTGCTTTTGCTTTTATTTCTTCTCCATGAATTTTAATACCTACTCCGAATTTTTCTTTTGTTTCCTTTACTGCTTGCTCAATATACAGATTGAACAACATCGGGGAGAGGCTACAACCCTGTCTTACTCCCTTCCCAACCACTGCTTCCCTTTCATGTCCCTCGACTCTTATAACTGCCATCTGGTTTCTGTACAAATTGTAAATAGCCTTTCGCTCCCTGTATTTTACCCCTGCCACCTTTAGAATTTGAAAGAGAGTATTCCAGTCAACATTGTCAAAAGCTTTCTCTAAGTCTACAAATGCTAGAAACGTAGGTTTGCCTTTCCTTAATCTTTCTTCTAAGATAAGTCGTAAGGTCAGTATTGCCTCACGTGTTCCAGTGTTTCTACGGAATCCAAACTGATCTTCCCCGAGGTACCGCACGGAAAAGCCCCTAGACGTTGGTCTGCGGCAGCGAGCTCGACTCCAGTCCACTACCAGGAATGGGAGGTGAAGCTTTGTCAGTGCCAGCCAGTCGGGATGGCGAAACGTCAGAAAAATCGTCATCAAACATACAAGCCAACAGACAGTTTGTCAACAAGTGCCCACGAAAACATTAACAATTCTTTATTCCTACCATTTACCAGGACGGCGTACCCTATCGCCTCTCATACGCAGTCCATCAAGTCTCCAACAGTAGTGAACGCCATCAGCCTACATAGGAAGTGGGCTCTTTTGCGTCACCGAAAGCAGTGAAAGCGGATCATGGGCTGATGGCACGTTCTGCTAGGTAAGTATTTACTGATAAGCGCCAATTAACTCGCCAGCAGCTAAAAAGGTTAAACTACTAATAAAGTTCAGTTTAAGAGGAGATTAAAGAATTTGTTGGTGGCCAACTCATGCTCCAGTGATGATTCATTAGTGGAACCACGTGAAGTGTGTATGATACTAATAGTAAGAAATAATGTCAGTATTATGTAGAATCTGACTTCTGTAAAAATTCAGTACTCTAATGTGATAATTTGTAAATAAGGCTGTAAAATGATTTTTCTATTTGTTGATGCATGGGCACAATAGTCCAAGAATTATCATGTGCACGATACTTTTGGTATTTATTACATGAAAATATCATTGATGGTTACGATGTCTGTATTTATTAAATGATGTCTCTGTCTTCACAACGCGGTTGCAGGCATGGAACTGTGCAAGCATAAGGGTTAAGGCTACGTGACATACAGAACTTTGGTTCGGTCCTGGAGGCGTGCTCGAATAACTGAATTGGCAGTTGACTTGGAGCATAAATACACTCCTGGAAATGGAAAAAAGAACACATTGACACCGGTGTGTCAGACCCACCATACTTACTCCGGACACTGCGAGAGGGCTGTACAAGCAATGATCACACGCACGGCACAGCGGACACACCAGGAACCGCGGTGTTGGCCGTCGAATGGCGCTAGCTGCGCAGCATTTGTGCACCGCCGCCGTCAGTGTCAGCCAGTTTGCCGTGGCATACGGAGCTCCATCGCAGTCTTTAACACTGGTAGCATGCCGCGACAGCGTGGACGTGAACCGTATGTGCAGTTGACGGACTTTGAGCGAGGGCGTATAGTGGGCATGCGGGAGGCCGGGTGGACGTACCGCCGAATTGCTCAACACGTGGGGCGTGAGGTCTCCACAGTACATCGATGTTGTCGCCAGTGGTCGGCGGAAGGTGCACGTGCCCGTCGACCTGGGACCGGACCGCAGCGACGCACGGATGCACGCCAAGACCGTAGGATCCTACGCAGTGCCGTAGGGGACCGCACCGCCACTTCCCAGCAAATTAGGGACACTGTTGCTCCTGGGGTATCGGCGAGGACCATTCGCAACCGTCTCCATGAAGCTGGGCTACGGTCCCGCACACCGTTAGGCCGTCTTCCGCTCACGCCCCAACATCGTGCAGCCCGCCTCCAGTGGTGTCGCGACAGGCGTGAATGGAGGGACGAATGGAGACGTGTCGTCTTCAGCGATGAGAGTCGCTTCTGCCTTGGTGCCAATGATGGTCGTATGCGTGTTTGGCGCCGTGCAGGTGAGCGCCACAATCAGGACTGCATACGACCGAGGCACACAGGGCCAACACCCGGCATCATGGTGTGGGGAGCGATCTCCTACACTGGCCGTACACCACTGGTGATCGTCGAGGGGACACTGAATAGTGCACGGTACATCCAAACCGTCATCGAACCCATCGTTCTACCATTCCTAGACCGGCAAGGGAACTTGCTGTTCCAACAGGACAATGCACGTCTGCATGTATCCCGTGCCACCCAACGTGCTCTAGAAGGTGTAAGTCAACTACCCTGGCCAGCAAGATCTCCGGATCTGTCCCCCATTGAGCATGTTTGGGACTGGATGAAGCGTCGTCTCACGCGGTCTGCACGTCCAGCACGAACGCTGGTCCAACTGAGGCGCCAGGTGGAAATGGCATGGCAAGCCGTTCCACAGGACTACATCCAGCATCTCTACGATCGTCTCCATGGGAGAATAGCAGCCTGCATTGCTGCGAAAGGTGGATATACACTGTACTAGTGCCGACATTGTGCATGCTCTGTTGCCTGTGTCTATGTGCCTGTGGTTCTGTCAGTGTGATCATGTGATGTATCTGACCCCAGGAATGTGTCAATAAGGTTTCCCCTTCCTGGGACAATGAATTCACGGTGTTCTTATTTCAATTTCCAGGAGTGTATTTGTTGATGCATGGGCACAATAGTCCACGAATTATCATGTGCACGATAGTTTTGGTATTTATTATATGAAAATATCATTGATGGTTACGATGTCTGTATTTATTAAATGATGTCTCTGTCTTCACAATGCGGTTCCAGGCATGGAACTGTGCAAGCATAAGGGTTGTGGCTAAGTGACATACAGAACTTTGGTTCGGTCCTGGAGGCGTGCTCGAATAACTGAATTGGCAGTTGACTGGGAGCATAAATACCTTTGCAATGATCAAGCCTGCCTTCGGCAGTGGTGAGGCGGGCACGCATTGTTTGCGTCTCGCCTGTTGTGCTGTTAGTGAGCGAGCGCACGTTTGTTCACTTCCCCGTAGTGGCTTGTGTTCACGTCCGAGTTCATCGACCACAATGACCTTTTCCTATCTCCAAGCCATGATTAAATCAACATTTCCTTTGGATATCACGAGCGACCAAAAGCGTATGAAGTACAACGGTTTATACGGGACGAAATGCATCTCCCGCCGCAGAGTGTTCTCGGAATTCATTCTTTGATCCTTACTACCAGTGTGTACATAAAGCTGGTGAATGAAGAGCTGTGCGTCGACGTTGTGCGGCCCCATGATACCGATCTCAAGTTCCGATAGTTTTGACGGCCATATAGGAGCTGTCGTCGTTGATCACGCTGATTTTCGCCTCAGAACGTTGCGGGCTTTCCAACTTCCGTTTGAGGTGGCGTCGGACGTTGTGGTGGACACTTTTAAACCTTGCGGCAACGTCGTCAGTCACGTTACTGAAACTTGGAAGACTTTCGAAGCCTACCATGTCCTCAATGGTCTCCGTCAGATAGAAACTGAACTGCGAAAACACGTGCCTTCCTATTTGGTTACTGGAGGGTGCAAGGCTATCGTCATGTACTATGCCCAGCCGCGTTCTTGTTCAGGTGTGGCCATGAAGGCCATTTTTTTTTTTTTTTGGTCATCAGTCTACTGACTGGTTTGATGCGGCCCGCCACGAATTCCTTTCCTGTACTAACCTCTTCATCTCAGAGTAGCACTTGCAACCTACGTCCTCAATTATTTGCTTGACGTATTCCAATCTCTGTCTTCCTCTACAGTTTTTGCCCTCTACAGCTCCCTCTAGTACCATGGAAGTCATTCCCTCATGTCTTAGCAGATGTCCTATCATCCTGTCCCTTCTCCTTATCAGTGTTTTCCACATATTCCTTTCCTCTCCGATTCTGCGTAGAACCTCCTCATTCCTTACCTTATCAGTACACCTAATTTTCAACATTCGTCTATAGCACCACATCTCAAATTCTTCGATTCTCTTCTGTTCCGGTTTTCCCACAGTCCATGTTTCACTACCATACAATGCTGTACTCCAGACGTACATCCTCAGAAACTTCTTCCTCAAATTAAGGCCGGTATTTGATATTAGTAGGCTTCTCTTGGCCAGAAATGCCTTTTTTGCCATAGCGAGTCTGCTTTTGATGTCCTCCTTGCTCCGTCCGTCATTGGTTATTTTACTGCCTAGGTAGCAGAATTCCTTAACTTCATTGACTTCGTGAGCATCAATCCTGATGTTAAGTTTCTCGCTGTTCTCATTTCTACTACTTCTCATTACCTTCGCCTTTCTCCGATTTACTCTCAAACCATACTGTGTACTCATTAGACTGTTCATTCCGTTCAGCAGATCATTTAATTCTTCTTCACTTTCACTCAGGATAGCAATGTCATCAGCGAATCGTATCATTGATATCCTTTCACCTTGTATTTTAATTCCACTTCTGAACTTTTCTTTTATTTCCATCATTGCTTCCTCGATGTACAGATTGAAGAGTAGGGGCGAAAGGCTACAGCCTTGTCTCACACCCTTCTTAATACGAGCACTTCGTTCTTGATCGTCCACTCTTATTATTCCCTCTTGGTTGATGTACATATTGTATATGACCCGTCTCTCCCTATAGCTTACCCCTACTTTTTTCAGAATCTCGAACAGCTTGCACCATTTTATATTGTCGAACGCTTTTTCCAGGTCGACAAATCCTATGAAAGTGTCTTGATTTTTCTTTAGCCTTGCTTCCATTATTAACCGTAATGTCAGAATTGCCTCTCTCGTCCCTTTACTTTTCCTAAAGCCAAGCTGATCGTCACCTAGCGCATTCTCAATTTTCTTTTCCATTCTTCTGTATATTATTCTTGTAAGCAGCTTCGATGCATGAGCTGTTAAGCTGATTGTGCGATAATTCTCGCACTTGTCAGCTCTTGCCGCCTTCGGAATTGTGTAGATGATGCTTTTCCGAAAGTCAGATGGTATATCGCCAGACTCATATATTCTACACACCAAAGTGAATAGTCGTTTTGTTGCCACTTCCCCCAATGATTTTAGAAATTCTGATGGAATGTTATCTATCCCTTCTGCCTTATTTGACCGTAAGTCGTCCAAAGCTCTTTTAAATTCCGATTCTAATACTGGATCCCCTATCTCTTCTAAATCCATGTCTGTTCTGAATGTCTCCGACGTTGACTAGTTGAGACGCCGATCGGCAAAACCGCTCTCCCGGCGACGCCCACTCTTGTTACCTCTATCTTGGGCGTTCGCAGCGGGGTGCCTGGTGCGCCCATTCTGAATCAGTCGGTACCAGAGTCCACTCCTCTCGAAGAAGTCATGGACATTTGACTGTCTCCCCTTCATTTCCCACGCAGGCAGCACCAACAGACGTAGACTGTCAGCAGACGTAAGCTGTCTGTCCCGACCCTCCGGTTGTTGATCGTGGAGCTGAGAAAAACATGCTTGATGTTTGGCACTCAGTGAACGGCATTGTTCAGTTTCCGCTTTTCTGGCATCTGGCAGCATGTCGGACGTCAGCCACCCGCCGCCCGACACTGAACACCATGTTAGGGAACAACGGTCGCAGAGGAAACGCAAGAGACAACGCCGCACCTCTTCTGGTGACTTCCTCCATCGGATGTGTGCACAGGACCCTGCTGATGATGGGCTGTCCTCTGACGCCCTAGCACCAGACGACGAGTCGTCTCTCCCCGCTTTCGTCTCCAGTCAGCATCCACTTACGGGCCCCGGCTCTCCTCTGCCTGCATGTGATGCATCTGGCTGACTACCTGTGGGCGTGCCTCTCACAGTATTCCGCTGACCCGGACCCGTGAGGCGTTTGTCTGCTGGGTGGAAGACGTCGATACTAAGGATGGACGTTCTGGTACAGAGCAATGCAGTCCCCTTGGTGGCGTCAACTCCCTCCTCGTCATAGCGATATGATCTTCCACAGGGGCCTAACAGTGAACTGCCTGTGCTTCCCCCGTGATCGTGGTGATAACAACTTTTGAAAGTCATTGCATAGCCACAGTGAACGCCAGTACTCCTCAAGCACACCACAAACTGGCTTTACTCCATGAAATGCTGTACGCAGCGGACGTTGACGTTTCACTCCTTTGTGAGATGCATGCTGCTATCTTTTGTGTTCCCCATGGCTTTACGGCGCGCGTCTCCCTCGCTTTCCCTATTGGTACTGGGGCGGCGATTCTTCTTTGTGACGGTATCCTTGCTGGTACAGTCGCCTATCTCCCTGATACCAGAGGTATGGCTCTCACGTTTCGAGTATAGACTGGGACGTCTGTGGATTCATTTGAGGAGGTGTAGACAGACAGTCTTGTGAAATATTTTTGAACACCTTTCCCGAAGCTAGATCGGCAGCTGTCACGCTTAATGGAAGTATTTTGGACCTTGTAGGTACAAACAGGCCGGACCTTATCGAAAGTGTCAGTATAGAGATGGGGATTAGTTACTACGATGTCATCATAGCGACTATGGTTACGAAAGTTAATAAATCAGTCAAGAGCGCTAGGAGAGTGTTACTTCTTATAATCTCACTTAGACAATGAACTGCCATCGTTTAGTTCCAGAATGATGGACATAGAAGAATTATGGGCAAAGTTTGAACAGATTGTAAATCCTGCTCTGGACAAGTATATGCTTAATAAGTTAATTAAGGACGGAAAAGATCCGCCGTGGTTTAATAACGAAATTTGGAAAACGCTGAGGAAGCAAACGCTGTTGCAGTCACGGTTCAAAAGAGGACGCGCGAATGACGACAGGCAATGATTAGTAGAGGCTAGTGCGTCTGTGATAAGATCTATGCGCGAAGCATACAACAGCTACCACAATCATACCTTGTCTAAAGATCTGACGGAGAACCCGGACAAATTCTGGTCCTTTGTAAAATCGCTAAGCGGGTATACGGCTTTCATCTAGTCACTTGCTGACTACTCTGATATGTCAGTATAAGATAACAAAAGGAAGGATGAAGTTTTAAATTCCAGGTTTTAGAAACCATTCACGCAAGAGAGTCGTACAAACGTACCGTCGTTTGACCATCGCACAGAATCGCGATGGATGACGTAGTAGTAAGCATCCCTGGCGTAGAGAAACAATTGAAA
This sequence comes from Schistocerca serialis cubense, assembly GCF_023864345.2. NCBI lineage: Eukaryota > Metazoa > Arthropoda > Insecta > Orthoptera > Acrididae > Schistocerca > Schistocerca serialis. The sequence goes on along the minus strand of NC_064641.1, from coordinate 67,780,125 downwards.
GAGTTGACGATAAATAAGTCGCCAGGCCCGGATGGAATCCTAATTCGGATTTACAAAGAGTAATCTTACTGAGTTTGCATTTATCGCGATCCTCTTGACTAGGGCAAAGTGCCAAGGGACTGGGAAAAAGCACAGGTGACTTCTGTATATCAGAAGGGTAAAAGAACGGACCCTCAAAATTACAGGCCAATATCCTTAACATCGGTTTGATTCTAGAGCATATTCTGAATTCGAATATAGTAAATATCCTAGAGACCGAAAAGCTCATGTTACTGTGAAGGTGGTCCGATGAACCCTCTGCCAGGCACTTAAATGTGATCTGCAGAGTAGCCATGTAGATGTAGATGTAGAAGGTACGAGCATACTAAATAGGCTTCAAGACATGTGGCTGGTTCGAAGATTTCTTACGTAATAGAATCCGGTATGTTGTCTTCGACGGCGTGTCTTCATCGGAGACAGGAGTAACGGCTTTAGAAAGCATTGCTCCTCCGAAACCCAGCTGGCTTTTTCGTCACATGATATACTGCGAATTATGGATGAAAGGCAACAGGCAGATGCCATATTTCTAAATTCCCAAAAAGCATTAGACACTGTATCCCACTGCAGACTGTTAACGAAGGAAGGAACACATAGAAGAAAATGTTCTGGGGAAGGCTAACCAAAGACTACGTTTTATTGGCAGGACACTTAGAAAATGTAACAGATCTATTAAGGAAACTGCCCACACTACGCTTTTCCGTCCTCTTTTAGAATACTGCTGTGGGATCCTTACCAGATACGACTAACGGAGTACATCGAAAAAGTTCAAAGAAGGGCAACACGTTTTGTATTATCGCGAAATATCGGAGATAGTATCACTGAAATGATACAGGATTTGGGCTCGACATCAATAAAAGAAAGGCGTTTTTCGTTGCGACGGAATCTTCTCGCGAATCATTAACTTTCTCCTCTGAATGCGGAAATATTTTGTTGACACCGACCTACGTAGGGAAAAACGATCACCACGATAAAATAAGGTAAAACAGAGCTCCTACGGAAAGATATAGATGTTCGTTCTTTTATAGCTATACGAGACTGGAATAATGGAGAATTGAGAAAGTGGTTCGATGAAACCTCTGCCAAGCACTTAAATGTGATTTGCAGAGTACCCATGTACATGTAGAAGTAGAAGACACAAGCATGCGAAATTGACTTCAAGATATGTGACTGGTCCTAAGATTTCTTAAGTAATAGAACCCGGTATGTTGTCTTCACGGCGTGCCTTCATCGGAGACAGGAGTAACATTAGGTGTGCCCCAGGGAAGTGTGATAGGACCGTTGCTATTTTCCATATACATAAATGATCTGGCAGACGGGATGGGCAGCAACCTGCGGTTATTCGCTGATGATGCTGTGGTGCACAGGAAGCTGTCGAAGACAAGTGACTGTAGGTTCATACAAGGTGACCTAGACAAAATTTCTAGTTGGTGTGATGAGTGGCAGCTAGTTCTTAATGTAGAAAAATGTAAGTTAATGCGGATGAGTAGGAAAAACAAACCCGTGACATTCTGATACATTATTAGTTGTGTCCTGCTAGACATAGTCACGTCGTTTAAATATCTGGGCGTAACGTTGCGAAGCGGTTTGAAATGTAACGAGCATGTCAGGATTGTGATAGGGAAGGCGAATGGTCGGCTTCGGTTTATTGGGAGAGTTTGAGGAAAGAGTAGTTCACCTGTAAAAGAGACCGCATGTAGGACGCTAGTGCGACCTATTCTTGAGTACTGCTCGAGTATTTGGGATCCGCACCAGGTCGGATTGAATTCAAAGGTGAGCTACTAGGTTTTTTACAGGTAGGTTCAATTAGCATGCAAGTGTTACCGATAAGCTTCGGAAGCTGAAGTGGGAATACCTGGAGAGAAGAAGCCATTCATTTCGAGGAACACTGCAGAGAAGGTTTAGAGAGCCAGCCTTTGCAGCTAACTGCAGAACGATCCGACCGCCGCCTACGTACATTCCGCGTAGGGACCAGGAATGTAAGACACGAGAAACTAGGAATCACGCTGTACCTGCGAGTGGAACAGGACAGGAAATGACTGGTTGTGGTACAGGCTACCCTCCGCATGCACGATATTGTGGCTTGCGGAGTATGTATGTAGATGTAGATGTGTCTTTTTTTAAAAGGAAAAATAAATAAATAAATCATTTACGTTCTTTGTACCTCTACTGCACGTTGCCTACGTTTACATTAGATTAGATTAGACTTACTTTCATTCCAATTGATCCGTAGTGAGGAGGTCCTCCACGATGTAGAACATGTGAGAAAAACAACAATACATGACAAATATTTATTACTCAAGCAAATAAGCTAATGTACCATTCCACACGTCCCAAGTGGCATGGTCGTCATTTTTTAACGAACGGGACGTGGTGGTCAGGCTTCGGATTGTGACCTGCTCACTTTGCCTCCTCTCTCTGGGCGCCAAAAAGGTACCTTTGGGAAAAAAAATGGGACTAGGTAGTGCAGCGGGAAACGCATATGCAGACGCGGCGATGTTCGAGTTGCGTTCTTGCCAAACTCTTTTTTTTCAGTTAAAGAATTAAGTTGTATCCAACTTACACCTCAATCAATGCTGTATCTTGTGTACTTCTTTCTGTTACTGTTAACTTTACTTAACTTCGTTTCGTCCATATCACAAATAAAGCCAACAGAAAATAATAGTGGATACAGTAGAATCGTCTGTATCCAATGAGGAACAAAAGACGCAATAGGTGGTCTACACTAGTTTGGGCATTATGCTGGGCATAGAAACTCCGTTTTGTACGTTTCAAGTGCAGGAATTCATGTGTCGCAAATAGCCGGGGTATATGTATAGTCGCAGAATGCAAATCTATTTCGAAATAAAAATATATCTCAGTTTTTTGACGTGTTCCACGTCCATGAGGACTATTTCACAAGGAATCTGTGGAAGGTGCATTGGCATATTTCTATTTCTTTGTAAGTATTTATTGTGTATTTGTTTTCTGATATGTTCTACGTCCTGGAATATGTCGTCACTAGGGATATATTGGAACGAAAAGTACATCTAATCACCTAATCTAAAAACACGTCAGCCATCCCCATCGCTGCCTACTTTTGACGTCACTTTTCAGGATTCGCTTATATTAAATTCCTGTTTTCTTGTGCCGGTCAGTATAGTCTCTATCTTAAGCTTCTATTTTTCTCTTATAAACCTTAGCCTTAACTAATTATCACTGTTTTATGCTTATGCTTCTATGCTTTGATGCGAGTGTATTTTGTTTAATTGGGACAGCTACATGACAGAAAAAATAAAGTTCTACTTAAGAAATTGTAACTTCTTGGTATAACTCTCTGGAAAAAAAAAGAAAACTGTTGACAGTCCCGTAGAGGTCAACGTTTCTTACATTCATCTGTCCAAATTAACAGTCTTTTCATTTATTATTCGGAAAGTTAGACAGAAAATCATCTAATCTACATTGCACGTCATATAAAAGGACATCTTTAAAAAGCTAAGAGATGGGACAGACAGATATATCTATAATAGGTATAGCTGCGAAGAAATTGTGGGTAACAGAAGAAACACGTCAGTTGTTTGACAGAAGGGAAATTTTCAGAAAGAGGAAGGCATATCGAAATATGAATGACTTAGAAATGAAATCAATAGGAAATTCTACAGAACTGAAGCGAAACAGCTGTAGGAAGAATTTAAAGAAATCTGGAAGGAAACGACAGTCAAAATGGCAGATTTTATTTATGGATAAGTCAACACAACTTTCGGAGAATTTGTAAAGATAGGCGTCAACATTAGACAGTATAAACTGAAATGGATGCGCTTGATCGAACAATGGGTTTCTCTGTCCACCTCCGGCGGCTGCACAGTGGGTTCCATTATCAAGTGAACATCCACTACACTCCTCCGCGGTTCTCTTGTTGGCATGGGGAACGCCTCATGCAGTTTATAATGTGCTCTTACCATATATTCGGTATGTACCAATGTTAGGCTACCGTGACTCTTCGTCCACGCGATATTATTCCTTAGCTGGTAGCTGTGAGGTGCGCTCAGCAGTGGTACAAGTGTGGGACGGTGGTTTCTGTATCCAAGAGCGACGACTTGGTTCTGGATGGTATGGATGCTACCGGTTATTGTTGTCCAGCACTGATGCCGAGTGAATAAATGGATTGTGGCATGTCTCTTCGCTGTTTCACTTCACGGCATTTTACGGTTAGGTCTGACTTACACACGCCACTTGGCTGCGCGGGATTAGCCGAGCGGTCTGAAGCGCTGCAGTCATGGACTGTGTGGCTGGTCCCGGCGGACGTTCGAGTCCTCCCTCGGGCATGGGTGTGTGTGTTTGTCCTTAGGATAATTTAGGTTAAGTAGTGTGTAAGCTTAGGGACTGATGACCTTAGCAGTTAAGTCCCATAAGATTTCACAAACATTTGAACAACACACACCACTTGAAACTGGCGGCGGCGGGTTTCCTCGAAACTAAAAAGGCGCTATACAAATGAGCTACACTACAATCAGTAAAACATTGTGCAATACTTGGCAGAGGGTACTTCCCATTGCAAAGAGGTATCTGAACTTCTGGTACACTCCGAAATCCCCATACCGCAGCACCATAACATGCCGCTAGAGGACTCCAAACAAAATGGTGTAGCCCTTTAATAAAATAGAGCAGCCTGTGGTTACTCTTTTTCTGTGTCTTAAAAGAAGAAGGAAGATTAGTGTTTAACAAACCATCGACAACGACGTGCTGAGAGAAGGAGCATCAGCTCGATGTAGGAAAGAACGGAGAAGGAAATCGGTAGCGCCCTTTACAAAGGAACCATCGCTAAACATCCGCGTATCGACTGCGCGTAGCTGCCGCGTGTAACAGTTCGTGGGCTGAAAATCTGTGCATTTTAGCACGCGGGAGCCGCGTTCTGTCGATACCAGGCTACAGCCCGTGGCGGGTGTTCATTGCTAATCGCTCGATACTCAGTGCGTGCGAGAACTTCACCAATATGACAAGTCCAGCGGCTGCGTTCACACTTGTGTATAACATCGAGAACAGTAGGAAACCGAAACGCAAATTACGTTAGTGGATGAGATAATTGTATCACCAAAGAATGGAGTATGGTAAGAAACTTACGCGAGATACCAATTTCAAAGTGGTGGGAGATGCAATTAAAAATGTTATTCGATTGTAATTACTTGATTTCGAACGACTGAAAGCGACAATTGAGCAAAAAACAGGTGATTTGAGACCCAGTTTTGAGAAGTGATTAGTATGAAGCAGAGGCATTTCACTATTTCGTATAAAGCCAATAAAGGTGACAAAACACCTCTTGTTTCTTAGAACCACTGCTTTACTCTACCAAAAAAAATTCAGTTTGGTAGTTTTGGTATAATACCTAAATGACATATTAAACGACAGAATTACCGGTGCTATTGGCAGATTTGGTAGAAACATATCTGAATGAGTCAGGGACTAACTGGAAGCTGACGACTTCTCCTAGTGTTTTTTCTTTGTTCGTCTGTTTTGCACATAATTAGAACCGCGGTTCGTTCAGTGTCAGACAGCTGTGCATTTCATATCCTTACAAAATACGAGGGGCGTTTGAAAAGTCCGTGCAAAGTCCGAGAGATGGCACCACCGGCGCGTATCGTGTTTAGTTAGTAGCAACTTTGGAAAAAATGCACGCCAAGTTTCAGCCATATTGGTCTATTTCTTTGTGTTTGGCATTCGTGTGAATCAAGGAAGTGGAGTGATTGTCAAAAAATGGACGAAAAAGAATTTCGTGTGGTGATTAAACATTACTTTATGAAAGGCAAAACGCCTCAGGAGACTAAATAGAAGCTTGATAAACATTATGGTGACTCTGCACCTTCGATTAGAACAGTTTATAAGTGATTTCAAAATTTTGGTTCAAATGGTTCAAATGGCTCTGAGCACTATGGGACTTAGTCCCCTAGAACTTAGAACTACTTTAACCTAACTAACCTAAGGACGGCACACACATCCGTGCCCAAGGCAAGATTCGAACCTGTGACCGTAGCGGTCACGCGGTTCCAGACTGTAGCGCCTAGAACCGCTTGCCCACCCCGGCCAGCCTCAAAATTTTGGGAGTGGCCATATGGGCACAAGTGATGCTGAACGTTCTGGACGCCCTATGGAGGTTACGACTCCAGAAATCATTGATAAAATCCATGACATGGTGATGGATGACAGAAGAGTTAAGGTGCTTGAGATTGCTAGTGCTGTGTGCATCTCGAATGAACGGTTACATCATATTTTGCATAAACATTTGGACATGAAAAGCTATCTACAAGATGGGTTCCGCGATTGCTCACGCTTGACCAAAGACGGAATCGTGTGAAGTGTTGCAAGGACAGTTTGTAGCTGTTCAGGAAGAATCCGCAGGACTTTAAGCGTCGTTTCGTCACTGTAGATGAAACAGGGATACGTCACTGTACTCCTGAGACCAAACAACAATCTAAACAGTAGGTTAACAAGGGAGAATCTGCACCACAAAGGGCGAAGACCATTCCTTCGGCTGGAAAGGTTATAGCGACTGTCTTTTTGGATTCGCAAAGGATAATCCTCATCGACTATCTGGAAAAGGGTAAAAGTATTACAGGTGCGTACTATTCATCGTTGTTGGACCGTTTGAAAACCGAACTGCAAGAAAAACACCGGCGATTGGACCGCAAAAATGTCGTTTTCCATCACGACAATGCACCAGCACACACCTCAGCAGTTGTGGTCGCAAAATTAATGGAAATAGGATACCAACTCGTTTCACATCCCTCCTGTTCTCCAGACCTGGCGCCCTCGGATTGCTATTTGTTCCCCAATTTGAAGAAATGGCTGGCGGGGCAAAGATTTTATTCAAACGGGGAGGTGATTCCAGCAACTAATAGCTATTTTGCAGACTTGGACAATTACTGTTATTCGGAAGGGATCAACAAATTAGAACAGCATTGGACGAGGTGTATAAGTCTAAGAGGAGACTATGCCGAAAAATAAAAAAGGCTTACCCTAAACACTTAAGTAGTTTTTATTTTTGCACGGACTTTTCAAACGCCCCTCGTATAAATTCCATTTTATAAGTAATAGAAATTAGTTGATTGCGTAACTTCTGCGCTTTTATGCATCCAAAGCAATTACTTTTGATGGGGGGACAGTTCACACTCCGGCCAGTGTGGCCGAGCGGTTCTAGGCGCTTCAGTCTGGAGCCGCGCGACCACCGCTACGGTCGCAGGTTCGAATTCTGCCTCGGACATGGATGTGTGTGATGTCCTTAGGTTAGTTAGGTTTAAGTAGTTCTAAGTTATAGGGGATTGATGACCTCAGATGTTAAGTCCCACAGTGGTCAGAGCCATTTGAACCATTTTTTTCAGTCTGCATGGAAAAATATAAAAAATCTGTACAATTATTGTCCTTATTTTGTATTCAATAACACGTTCTTCATCATGATCAAAGGCAAAAAGTTTCCTATTTTGCTGATAATTATGAAAGGTGCTTATCAATAACAGAAACATGTTTTACATAAGCTCGATGAAGTATTGAAGCGCTGTTTGATATGCTTTAGTTCTTTCACATTTTTAAATTTTGCCCTTTTTTGAGGAAATTGCGTTTTCTAACCCTACGTTATAAATTTGTTGTTTTTTTTTATTTTTGCTTCAATACCCCTCCGTTTCACGTTACAAATCAACTAATTTCGAAGAAAACATGAATTAAACACTGACAGTTTCAGTTTTACTATGTATTTAATGTTTATTTTTAAGTATCAGACAAAAGCATAACTATGTTCCGTGGAATACGCAGCCTTTTGTATGCCGTCGCTCTTATTATAGATGGTTCACCGCTTCTGGTTTATAAGGGAATCTCCTAAGACACTGATCACAAACGCAAACAAAGTGACTGAAATGAGGTAACCCCCAAAAGCTATGCAAAACACTTAACGTACATGTAACACGGTTACCATCTTAACTGACCAATGATATTAGAAAAACTCCCGTTGTCTACGCTTACTTATGGCAGCCTGCAGTACCCTACGTAGTTTTACGACAGACATAGAACTCTGTAAGGGCGAGAAACGTCTCACTGTTCATTTTTGCTGTGTAGGAACAGTAGAGCTATTGCCTCGACGGCAAGAGCAGAGCACTCTAAAATCTCTTTGCCGTGCGACGATAGATCGCTCCACTTGGGATCGCTGCGCTGTAAGTTCGACGGCTGCAGCCGTGGGCTGCAACGTAACACTGACTGCGCGAGGCGGAAATGTCAACGCTGCCGCAGGGCGCTGCCGTGCTCAGTGCATACGCGGCTTAAGCGACTTACAGAAATCACCGTCAACTTAAGTCTGGTTGGCCAGTTAGGGATTTGATACGAAGTCCTCCAGAACGTGAGTCCAGTTTTAAAACCACAGCACGACCTTGCTCAGTGAATTTGAGGGGTAGCAATACAGCAGCAACCCATGCCGAGTTGGTGGAACCGCACCACAACAATGCAGTAACAAATGACACAATGGTTAGATGGTGCAGATGCTTCCTGTGTGGTCAGACAAATCCGAGTGACAAAGAACGCAGTGGCAGACCATCTCTCTGTGAAGAATGGAGACTCACAAGAGAAGTGCTGGCTAAAATGGTGATAGTCAGTCATGGAACAGTTTTGAAAGCGTTCGACGACATTTTGAACAAAAATAAAAACTATATCTAGAACGGAAGTGAAACCCGCAGTTCAGCTAACGAACAGATTTTCTTCAGTCTCGCGTCTCAGTGTTGTTCTTTTGCGAATATTCTCCCAGAGGGCTTCGTTTTTCTTATATGGGGAACACATACAATGTGCGGTTCAACTCCGATGGTGGGCTGTACCCGTTGACGCCATGCTGGTGCCATCAGCCAAGGTAAACATCGTATCGGCCTAACTGTTTCAACCTGTAGGTGACGGAATGCGCACTTCTCTTCCATTCTAGCTTCAGTTCTACACTGATCATAATTTCATTTTATCTTTGGTACGCACTATTGCCATAAGGTTGCTTGGAAATGGAAGGACCAGGCAAAATAAGGATTGAACATAATTCATATCAAGATTTTTATTAACATTCCTCAGGAAAAGTGGCTTTGCCAGTTACGTCAACAGGACCTTGACATATAAGGACAAAACAGTCCAATTAGATAAAACAAATTTAGAACAATTACTGGTAATCGAATAACATCCTGTAACAAGTATAACATGATAGGAAAACACTCTTCAAAACAGGCAGACAATAAACATCTTTAGAATGTGTTTGACTAAAATACAATAAACAGTTCAGGTTAACCAAAAGTGAGTTCATTGAAAGGCAAGAAAAACAGTTGAGGCTGCCTGATACGAAACCACGATGCGTCGGGCAGTGTGGTCCGAACAAACAGCCCCGAAATTCCTTGGGGTAAGCCCGATATGCTGCTCACCACACTCCTTCTTTTCTAAGCAACTACTGCTCAAATGCCCCAAGGCAGAACATTAAGTGGTAGCCTGGTGAACAGAGAAGTAACTTGTAAGTAAAACAAGCAAAAAATGAAATCATCAGATTAAACGCTGTCAGTGTAGGCAAAAAAGTTGTGATAGGTCGCTAAGAGATTAAAAGGCAACCACTCTCAGTTGCACTTGACAGTGCAAACGTTTAGCTGTCAAGCGAGATTCAGCTTCAAATCACGCCACGCGGTGGAGGCGGTAAATACACTCCTGGAAATGGAAAAAAGAACACATTGACACCGGTGTGTCAGACCCACCATACTTGCTCCGGACACTGCGAGAGGGCTGTACAAGCAATGATCACACGCACGGCACAGCGGACACACCAGGAACCGCGGTGTTGGCCGTCGAATGGCGCTAGCTGCGCAGCATTTGTGCACCGCCGCCGTCAGTGTCAGCCAGTTTGCCGTGGCATACGGAGCTCCATCGCAGTCTTTAACACTGGTAGCATGCCGCGACAGCGTGGACGTGAACCGTATGTGCAGTTGACGGACTTTGAGCGAGGGCGTATAGTGGGCATGCGGGAGGCCGGGTGGACGTACCGCCGAATTGCTCAACACGTGGGGCGTGAGGTCTCCACAGTACATCGATGTTGTCGCCAGTGGTCGGCGGAAGGTGCACGTGCCCGTCGACCTGGGACCGGACCGCAGCGACGCACGGATGCACGCCAAGACCGTAGGATCCTACGCAGTGCCGTAGGGGACCGCACCGCCACTTCCCAGCAAATTAGGGGCACTGTTGCTCCTGGGGTATCGGCGAGGACCATTCACAACCGTCTCCATGAAGCTGGGCTACGGTCCCGCACACCGTTAGGCCGTCTTCCGCTCACGCCCCAACATCGTGCAGCCCGCCTCCAGTGGTGTCGCTACAGGCGTGAATGGAGGGACGAATGGAGACGTGTCGTCTTCAGCGATGAGAGTCGCTTCTGCCTTGGTGCCAATGATGGTCGTATGCGTGTTTGGCGCCGTGCAGGTGAGCGCCACAATCAGGACTGCATACGACCGAGGCACACAGGGCCAACACCCGGTATCATGGTGTGGGGAGCGATCTCCTACACTGGCCGTACACCACTGGTGATCGTCGAGGGGACACTGAATAGTGCACGGTACATCCAAACCGTCATCGAACCCATCGTTCTACCATTCCTAGACCGGCAAGGGAACTTGCTGTTCCAACAGGACAATGCACGTCCGCATGTATCCCGTGCCACCCAACGTGCTCTAGAAGGTGTAAGTCAACTACCCTGGCCAGCAAGATCTCCGGATCTGTCCCCCATTGAGCATGTTTGGGACTGGATGAAGCGTCGTCTCACGCGGTCTGCACGTCCAGCACGAACGCTGGTCCAACTGAGGCGCCAGGTGGAAATGGCATGGCAAGCCGTTCCACAGGACTACATCCAGCATCTCTACGATCGTCTCCATGGGAGAATAGCAGCCTGCATTGCTGCGAAAGGTGGATATACACTGTACTAGTGCCGACATTGTGCATGCTCTGTTGCCTGTGTCTATGTGCCTGTGGTTCTGTCAGTGTGATCATGTGATGTATCTGACCCCAGGAATGTGTCAATAAAGTTTCCCCTTCCTGGGACAATGAATTCACGGTGTTCTTATTTCAATTTCCAGGAGTGTACTTAACCGTCACACGGTATGAAAACCATAGGTGGAAAGGAGACGCGAACGGTTGGCTGGTGAACCTCACCTATGTTCAAGACAAAGTTGGCTTTGAAGTATAACCTACCAAAATACATACAATAAGATTTGCTCCCGTAAGATGCATAGGCTTGTGAGCTCCAAATCCGTGAAGAAAGTTGCTTGGTCATTTAGTGCACAACATACTGGCCAAAATAGTATTGAACGTCATCAATAATGAGAAATTAACAAAAAAAAATTAAATAACCCAATAACTCCAAAACCCCTATAATTTAAAACTCACAGCCAAATCATAACTTTCTGACAATTACCAAACTGAAGCTACTATGTTTTCATATGAGCGACTAACTCCTTAAATCGCCTGGCCAGACACAGGAACTGGGAACAAAAACAACAACTGGAGGCTTAAGCGTGCCTGATATAGAAGCAGCAAGACACAAGCATGAGCAGGAACTAAAGCAGTCAGAATCATTACACTCATAGCAGGAAGGAAGAACAGTCTTTACAAATGCTGTGTTGTCTCAGCACCGAAGCAATGAACTAAAAGTAGCTCTCCGAGCATCCGAAGCCGCTGTGGGGTGACAAACAAGGAAAACATCTCTTGTTTCTAGAAGATGCTCAGCCAGACAAATTTAGAAGTCACATGCGTGACAGAACAAACAGTGAGTCCGCTGCCCCACAGAACTGCGCTGATGCGCATCTTCACTCACCACCCTTGCCGGAAAACGGCCTCAACGTCACTCGTAGCAAATTTGCCACGCCCCCTTCACGCCTAAGATTGTGTTCCAGGAAACGTGGCGCAAGCTATCAATCGCCCAACGCTTCAATCTTTTTAACTAATTTGTATTAACACAACGATTATGATCTTGTTGTGCCACTTATAGAGGGCAACAGTTCCTAATATGTTTGACCACACTCCTGACATCATAAATTACTACCAGCACGTAAAACTAACATGTTTTCTGAAGCTACGATGGCTTTTGCGTATACTTTTAGCTGTGTTTTACGTTGATTACGTGAGACCAGACTTGGCATGACTTTTATTTCTTTTAAGAGATCTAAAGATTTTCAGAATATAAACGCAACTGGAAATGATTATAAAGATAAATGTAATAATAGACTGCTATAAAAACATTACAAATAAAATTCAGTTGCCGAAGATTTATCTTCACTCGACATCATGTAAAGCTTTAATAAAGAGTTTGCTGCAGCTGCTGGAACTCCTTACGAGTTGGTACAGCCTCCGTTTCGGTCATTCGTACCCTCACCTCTTCGACCGCCGTTCGAACCCAAAACACCTGGGTCGGGATCAACCACGCCATCCTGGCTGACAATAGAATGGCTCCCCATCCCTCCAGTAGCAGTCTTTAGACTCCTGGATATTACATCTCCATTTCGTATAACGAAAATTATCTCTACAGAAAAAAGACCATGGACAATGTGATACACTAGAAGTAATCTTGAGATTCATTATTAAATTTTCAATTGTTCCTTACGAATTTTACAATTGTTACAGTGATGAGAATTCGAAAATGAGGAGCTGGCCGTTGTAGCCGAGCGGTTCTATCCGCTTCAGTCCGGAACCGCGCGACCGCTGCGGTCGCAGGTTCGAATTCTGCATCGGGCATAGATGTGTGTGATGTCCTTAGGTTAGTTAGGTTTAAGTAGTTCTAAGTTCTAAGGCGGTGATGACCTCAGATGTTCAGTGCCATAGCGCTCAGAGCCATTTTTGAAAATGAGGCTCTAGCCTCGAAATAGCGACGAAACAGATAGATAAATAAGTCAACTGTAGTCATTGTGCCGAGCATTGTGGCACAATTGTACTTTCTGCCACTGGTGGCTAGGTCTGTGGTGGTTTGTAGTAGCGCGCTCTACGAGAGGCCACCTCCTGCCACCTTGAGGCGCATGGCAAGGACTGCGCGGCCCCTCCCGCCGGAGGTACGAGTCCTTCCTCGGGCATGGGTGTGTGTGTGTTTTGTTCTTAGCATAAGTTAGTTTAAGTAGTGTGTAAGTCTAGGGACCGATGACCTCAACAGTTTGGTCCCTTAGAAATTCCCACACCTTTGAACATTTTTCCACCTCCTATGTGTGGGTACCGATGCCAGCGTCCTTCTGGCCGACCTCTGGAGGCGTGGCGGAGAGAACGACAGTTCACTGACGGCCAGGAAGCAAGAGAATGGAGAAAACAGCGCCGTGTAATCGAGCAGCACGATACTGCAGCAGTCTCAACGGCCAACGCGGTAAGTGGCCATTTGTTCGTGGGCATCTTTCAGCTGGGTGGTGGATGGTGTTCTTCACCGGCGTTCAGGAGAAGATGGCAGCTCAAAGCCAGGGAAAGGAGTAGCGGTGAAGTCACTTGCCGCAAAACACTGCAGATTACAAAGTGACGTGTGCTTTTGCCAGCCACAGCTGTTAGTGACAGTCAGTATCTGGGCGGGTAGCACAGTACTAAGATAAGTGAAGTTGCCTTGTGTCTGTTGCGGTGCTACTGGAGCATAGCGAGTTCACAGGGAGTTTCGCCAAGTGTGTATATATATATATACAGGGTGTTTCAAAAATGACCGGTATATACCGAGGGAGGTGGCGCAGTGGTTAGACACTGGACTCGCATTCGGGAGGACGACGGTTCAATCCCGCGTCCGGCCATCCTGATTTAGGTTTTCCGTGATTTCCCTAAATCGCTCCAGGCAAATGCCGGGATGGTTCCTTTCAAAGGGTACGGCCGACTTCCTTCCCTGTCCTTCCCTAATCCGATGAGACCGATGACCTCGCTGTCTGGTCTCCTTCCCCAAACACAACCAACCAACCGGTATATTTGAAACGGCAATAAAAACTAAACGAGCAGCGATAGAAATACACCGTTTGTTGCAATATGCTTGGGACAACAGTACATTTTCAGGCAGACAAACTTTCGAAATTACAGTAGTTACAATTTTCAACAACAGATGGCGCTGCGGTCTGGGAAACTCTATAGTACGATATTTTCCACATATCCACCATGCGTAGCAATAATATGGCGTAGTCTCTGAATGAAATTACCCGAAACCTTTGACAACGTGTCTGACGGAATGGCTTCACATGCAGATGAGATGTACTGCTTCAGCTGTTCAATTGTTTCTGGATTCTGGCGGTACACCTGGTCTTTCAAGTGTCCCAAAGAAGTCACAGGGGTTCATGTCTGGCGAATAGGGAGGCCAATCCAAGCCGCCTCCTGTATGTTTCGGATAGCCCAAAGCAATCACACGATCATCGAAATATTCATTCAGGTAATCGTTTCGGATCTGAAAAATGGGCCAATGATTCCTTTGGAAGAAATGGCGGCCCAGACCAGTACTTTTTGAGGATGCAGGGACGATGGGACTGCAACATGGGGCTTTTCGGTTCCCCATATGCGCCAGTTCTGTTTGTTGACGAAGCCGTCCATGTAAAAATAAGCTTCGTCAGTAAACCAAATGCTGCCCACATGCATATCGCCGTCATCAATCCTGTGCACTATATCGTTAGCGAATGTCTCTCGTGCAGCAATGGTAGCGGCGCTGAGGGGTTGCCGCGTTTGAATTTTGTATGGATAGAGGTGTAAACTCTGGCTCATGAGACGATACGTGGACGTTGGCGTCATTTGGACCGCAGCTGCAACACGGCGAACGGAAACCCGAGGCCGCTGTTGGATCACCTGCTGCACTAGCTGCGCATTGCCCTCTGTGGTTGCCGTATGCGGTCGCCCTACCTTTCCAGCACGTTCATCCGTCACGTTCCCAGTCCGTTGAAATTTTTCAAACAGATCCTTTATTGTATCGCTTTTCGGTCCTTTGGTTACATTAAACCTCCGTTGAAAACTTCGTCTTGTTGCAACAACACTGTGTTCTAGGCGGTGGAATTCCAACACCAGAAAAATCCTCTGTTCTAAGGAATAAACCATGTTGTCTACAGCACACTTGCACGTTGTGAACAGCACACGCTTACAGCAGAAAGACGACGTACTGAATGGCGCACCCACAGACTGCGTTGTCTTCTATATCTTTCACATCATTTGCAGCGCCATCTGTTGTTGAAAATTGTAACTACTGTAATTTCGAAAGTTTGTCTGCCTGAAAATGTACTGTTGTCCCAAGCATATTGCAACAAACGGTGTATTTCTATCGCTGCTCGTTTAGTTTTTATTGCCGTTTCAAATATACCGGTCATTTTTGAAACACCCATTATATATATATATATATATATATATATATATATATATATATATATGTATATATATATATATGTGTGTGTGTTAGAATAAGATTTCTTTTACATATGTTATTTGCCAGGATATTGCTTATTATTGTTATCAACAAGGTTTTTTTTTCAAAGACTTACTCCTGCCGTCAATCGCAAAGGTTCTGATTTTGTTTGCGCTCCATGTTATCATGTCATTATTAATTAAAGGATATTTAATAGAAGCCATGCTTGCACAAGTTCAGACAAAGCCTACTATACCCAAATCTGGCACTCCAATGTTGTGGATTTGTTTTCTAAAACACAGGTGTATAAAACTTTGATGCTCGTGAACAGCTTGTTTAATATTACAAGCAATGTCTGTTTTCAGATATTTAATTCTTGTTGCTCCTCTTGAACGGTATCTACATAGTTACCCAGGTACCATTGATGCTCTTCTTTCTGTCCTAGGGGCGTCCTGGTACCATCTCAGCTGAGCTGGCAGTGATGTACGGTATCTTCTTATAGCTGGACATTGTCTTGAAAAATACAGCTCCAGTTCACATTGCGGCACATTTTCAGATACTTTGTTTGGTACCCCATATAATCCTCTGTCCCTAAATATGAGTCCGTATAATTTCTCAATTTCTTACTGTTCTATACAAATTGTAGGTAATAAGGAGCACATTGCAAGTAAAAATATCTCTGTCCTTAATTGCAAGAAATGTGTCTACCACAGGCAGTACTGTATTGGCAGCGTGTGTGGTTGTGAATAAATGGAGAAACCACTGCTGGCCATCCAGCTCATACGCGTTTGAGATGTAAGTGGGAAACAGAGAGTTATACCACATTCTGGAAGCATCCTGCGAGAGATGCGAGAGACTGAATGCCTCTTGGTGGAAGCAACACGTGAGGCAATATAAAGATGTGACGGTCCACATTAAGTGCCAATGACATACATCATACCACTACACCTAATACAAGAAAGTGATTATTATATAGAGATGACACGTAGCCCATCAGCGACTCACCAGGACATGGAATGGTGAACCAGAGCGTGACAGTACACTATTATTTCAAAAGTACTCGCACACTGCTACGTAATGCGGAACTAACCACTAGACAAATGTCAGAAGAGGTGGAGCCGCTAGTATAGAAGAAGCCGGCGAGTATTGTGTTGTAAACAGGGAAGTGGTAACAGCAGAAAGGATCAGAGAGGAGAGCTCAGTGAGTCAAACGTGGACTACTCATTTGATGTCACCTGAGCAACAGATCCATCAGGGGCATTTTATCGCTTCTGAATTTGCCCATGTCCGCTGCTGGTCATGTGAATGTGAAGTGGAAACAGGAAGCAACACAGCTAAACCAAGATAAGAAAGAGCTCATGTACCGATGGACAAAGACTGTGGAGTTTGGGGAAGATGGCTGTACAGAATCTCATGAAATCAAAGCAAGCAGTCACTTGTGCGTTCCAGAGTGCTATGGGCAGTCCAGCTAATACGCTGACTGTGTGTAGGGAGTTAGAAACGATGAGGTACAATGATCGAACATATCCTGATAAACCACACATTTAAACAATGCTATACGCTTAACGTCGTGTAAACAGCGACACCAGTGGACAGTGGATGACTGGGAACGAGTGAATTTGAGCGATGAATCACGCTATACCCTGTGGTAACTACGTGGAAATGATTGGGTTTGGCGAATCCCTGGACAACGTTACCTGCCATCAGGTGTAGTGCCAACAGTGAAACATGGAGGAGATGGTGTTACGGTGTGGAAGTGACTTTCTTGCCGAAGGTGTGGTCTCCTTATTGAACCTACGAAAAAGATAAATGAAGAAAGAAACGGACACATTTTACAGCAGTGTGTACTGCGTGCAGTAGAAGAACAGTTTGTATGAGGATGACAGTGCGTCCTGTCATAAAGCAATGGCCTGTGGACAATAACAATCCCGAAATAAACTGCCCTACCCAAAGTCCCGACCTGAATTCTATAGAACACACTTAGATTGAGTTAGAACTTCGATTTTACTCCAGCCCTAGCGTCCAACATGACTACTTTCTCTGGTTTCTGCTCTTGAGGAAGAATGGGCCACGATTTCCCCACGGACGTTCAGACACAACAACGAAAGTGTCACCAAGTGAGTAAAAACCATCATTAAGGCGAAAGGTGGCCTCACTCCATTTGTCTACTAATGTGTCTTCAAGTACTTTTCATGAGATAACGTATTCTTTGGTAAAATAAACGTACTGCGGGCTGATACCCACTTCAAATAGTAAATTTCATTTAGAATTAGATTAGTTTGTGATTGTAATAAGATAATTAGATTTTATTGCTATAATATATTTCGTTACGTAATTTATTCTCTTATTCTCTTGCTGCAATGAAACGTGGACTACGGGAAAAACGGAACAGAAGCGATTCGGAGCATTTGAACTTTGGTGCTACAGACGAAAGTTGAAAGTTAGATGGACTATTAGGCGAGGAATGAGGAGGATTGGCGCAGAATCGGATCAGAAAGGAACATGTGGAAAACCCTGACGAGGAGAAGGGACAGTATGATAGGACATCTGTTAAGACATCGGGGAGTGACTTCCATGGTATTAGAAGGAGCTGTAGAGAGCAAAAACTGTAGAGGAGGACAGAGATTGGAATACATCCAACAAGTAATTGAGGACGTAGGTTACAAGTACTACTCTGAGATGAAGAGGTTGGCACAGGAGAGGAACTGGTGCCGTCCACATCAAACCAGCCGAAGAAAAAAATTTTTCTGAAAGCGGGTTTGTTTCATTCAGTTTTCCAATGTACCATATTATTCCCCACTCTTTTGGCTACAAATGGCCATTTTTTAAACGTAATCTCCGTTCAAGGCGACGGCTTCACGCCACGTTTCCGGGAGGGTCTCTATACCCACGTGATACCAATCTACTAGGTCGACGTCGGAGCTAACGTCTTTGCTGCATCAATAACCTCCCCATCACCCGCGCACCGCTTCTCGCAGAGTGCATCCTTCATTGAGCCAAAGAGATGGAAGTCGGAAAGTGCGAGATCCGGGCTGTAGGGTGGTTGAAAAAGAACAGTCCAATGAAGTCTAGGGAGCTCCTGTGAGGTGCGCAATCTTGTCTGAGGCTTTGTGTTGTCATGGAGAAGGAGAAGTTCGTCTGAATTTTTGCGGCAAAGAACGTGCTGAAGTCGTTTCTTCAGTCTCCTGAGGGTAGCACAGTACACTTCAGAGTTGATTGTTGCACCTTGAGGGAGGTCATAAAGCACAATAAACCGTCCAGAGTCTCAGAAGACTGTCACCATGACTTTACCAGCTGAGGGTGCGGTTTCTAATAGCCTGCCAGGGTAGCCGAGAGCGCTAATGCACTGCTGAACTCGGGTAGGCGTGCCTGGCTCGGATCGAATCCGCCCAACGGATTAATGATTAGGGCTGGTATGTCGGCCAGCCTGGATGTGATTTTTAGACGGTTTTCCACATCCCACTAGGTGAATACCAGGCTGGTCCCCTCAGTTACACAACTCGCAGGCATGTGAATACGTTCACACTATTACATGGCTTACACTAGACACGGACAGCTGCGATATGCTAATTTTCTGTCTCTGGGGGGGGGGGGGGGGCAGGAAGGGCATCCGGCCACCGTCTAACATTGTCAAACATTGTCAAATCAATAGTGCCAAATCAAAAGATTATGCCAAGTTTCATCGCGTGTGACAATGTCGACAAAAAATATCATGATCAGCCTCGTCATGCGCAAGCGTTTTGCACAGATGGCCCTTAGTTGCCCTTTTGTCTATTATTAGGTGGCGAGGAACCCAGTGGTCACACATCTTTGTGTACCCCAACTGGTGGTGGAGTGTGTCAGCAGTACCAATGGAGGAATCCAGTTGAACTGCGAGGTGCTCAATTGTGATCCGTTGATCACCTCGAATGAGAGTCTCCGCACTTTCCAACATCGCCGGTGTCACACCTGTGCGTGGCCGGCAGGATGCGATAGATCGGACAGGTTTGCTTGATCTTGTTGTGATGATGGCAGACAGCTCGCCCAACGAGTCACAGTGCTTATCTTCACTACCAGGTCTCTGTAGAAATTATGAAGTCGGTTATAAACATCTGCGATGCTCTGTTTTTCCGCAAAAAGAAACTCAGTTTCAGCTCTCTGCTTGAACGCACCTACGTTAGAAGCGCCTTTTTGAAGGCTATTCTCAGCGCCGCCTCCGATCACAGCTTTATGAAACTGTGTGGGTAGAAGCGGGAGTATTCCATGACGTCCCACAACAAATAATATGTTTATTTTTCGACCAAAATTGGCCGAGGAAAAAAATGTGTTTCCCCTCGTACACATGACTGTAGTAGCAGTTTTACAGTTTCTTATTATTCCGAGGTTGCATACCATAGGTACGCTAGCAAGTAAATTAATATATAAAAATAATGAAATATACAAAGAGTTTTTAATGTGTGACGGTTGTTTGTCTTGCCGTACCTTTTCACTTCTGCACAAGTTTTTTCTGTCATTTATCACGCTTCTTTCATCGCAAGAGCAACTTAAAAAAGAGTAATGGGTGGTATTTTTCTCCTAAATTGTCGCAGTCTGCAGGATTTGTCGGAGGGTGGGTGCGCGGCGCGGAGCCCCCGGAGTGCGCCATCCGCCAGCGCCCGGCGCGCCTACTGACGGAACGCCTCTTTGTGCGGGGCCAGATTAGCGGACGTCATCGCAAACACAGAGCTGGCGCTAATGAAAGCTCGCAGCCGGCGGCTATCTGCGCGCCTCTGTATCCGTCGCAATTCGCGGCCCTCATATGTCGCCGGCCGCGGCCGCGCCCATATGCCGGCTGGCGCTCGTCGCCAAACACTTGCTTCATTAGCCGCGCTCTTCGAGGACGTACGCGTGAGCTCCGTCACGAGTCTTATCGCCATTCGCGCTAGTCTCACTTCCACAAAATCGCGTGGCTGTTCCGAGAAATCGAGTAAACCAGAGCCGCCTCACAAGCTCAAAGCAGCGGAGTCCTACGGCATTAGCCCTACACTTTTCGAATCCGAGATGGGGTGGAAATTTTCGTCTCTAGTACTGGCTCAGATATAGCGATTTTAATGATTACCACCATAATTCGTGCATAGTTTCCTGGCACTCTCTTCCTTCTTTCGCGATAATATAAACCGAGCTGCCTTTCTTTGAACTTTTTCGATGTCCTCCATCAATCCTGTCTGTTGCGGATCCCACACCGCGCAGCAGTACTCCAAAAGGGGGCGGACAAGCATGGTATAAGCAGTCCCTTTGGTGGATCTGTCAGATTTTCTACGTGTTCTGGCAATAAACTGCTGTCTTTGGTTTGCTGTCCGCACACATTTCTGAACAGAATAATTGGTTTCCGCTATGCAGCAGCCATCTTCATACTCTGCAATAGAAGTAAAAGAAAGCACGTTACTAGCTACTACATTGAGAGATGAAAGACAAATGAGAAAAAAAGATATTCACAGTCATATATAAGGAAGCAACTTTTGAAAGATACTTTTGACCATATGAAAAATTTATCCGTCTTCTGACAGTTTAAACTACTCAGAATTTAATTAAATGATCAAAAATTTAAGTTGTTTACGGCTCTAAAATCAGTCTTATAAATGAAGAAGACGGAATAAACTACGGAAACGCACATATTACTCCGTTTGTCGTATTCCAGTTTATATTTTGATTAGAACAGTTAGTTATAAAAATGAAAATGGAAGTGGAAAGGATGTCAAGCAACGAAAAGAAATTAATTATGAAATTATTTCTATAAAATAAATAACAGATAGCAAAATTTATAATGCGAATGTAGTGAAGTGCAGTGGTCGCCGCGGTTTTGTTTTTTACCAAAAAATTACGAACGGGCGTTGATGTATTAGCGAGAACGTTATCATGATGCAATGATTTGCCGCACTTCTGGTCTCTTCTGCGGATTGCTTCGCGCTAACGGCGCCTAACGTCCAGGTAGTGTTCCTTATTGGCAGTAGGACCGTAAAGCAGGAACTGATGATGCACTGTAATCAAAGAAAACAATGGGAAGAAGCTTCACATGTGATCTAACTTGTAGAATTTTCTTTGGTATTGGTTCTTCTGGCAGATTCTAGTGGGTTCATTGGGCCTTGGTTTCGACGTCATACCAGTACACTCAAGTTTCGTCACCCGTTTCTTTTGAAGTTATGGATCGTTGTCGACTTCATTCATCAATTTCTGGGCGATGTCTAGGCGTCGTCGCTTTTGCTCGAAATTCAACAACATAGGTAACAAACTTCGCTGATACATGTTTCATCCCCAAAATATCCAAAAACAGTTGCTTGACATGAGACAAAGGATATGCCGACTTCATCAGCAACCTCTCTGATGGTGATTCGGCGATTTTCCATAACCATGCTCTTTACTTTTTCGTCATCAGTAATAATTGATGTGCTTCGGCATCGAGGTCGCTCGTCATCTTGAACGTCTTCATCACCCTCTTCGAACCGTATATACCACTCGTAAACTATTGTCTTAATCGTAGTAGAGTCGCCAAAAGCCACTGTCAACATTTCGAAAGCGGTAGTGCACCTTATTCAGTTTTTCAAAGCGAACTTTAATGCAAAATCTTTGATACATCTTTTTCGAAAGTAAAAATTCGCCGAGCACTCAAAAACACGTATAATTTTTCCGACTGGCAACAATAAACTAAAATTGAAAACAAATGATAATGCAAATATACATCAGAAACATGTGTACCAATAAGATAAAAAAAAGGAAACTGGATGTATAAAGCCCGCGAAAATAAAAAAATTGCATTACTTTTTTATCACACCCCGTAAATGAGTAGTCCGTGTCGAGTTGAGTTCAGGGAATTCCCCTATCGCAGCTCTGCCACAGTCCACTTCGTGCGTGTTGCTGGGTGTGTACTGATTCCATGACAGAACTCCTGCTGCGGTTTGTGGGAGCCACAATAACGGTTTTTATAAAACTTAATTAGAATTTTTTTGTATTTACAGGAGATATTTCTTTAAAAGTATTCTGGTACCACTTTTGGAATAACTGGTGAATAAAACATCATTTTAATAAATGATATTAGACGAACTGTCCCACTCGTAAAAGGATCCAGGAAAAGGATATGAAACCAAATTTGTACATTACACAACTTTATGGTTGAGAAATGACGGTACATTTCAAAAGCTGCTCGAAGTGGCCTCCCGCCACCTGTCTATACATTTCAACATTGCGCTGCATGTTTGTGAATGCTGCTGGGAGATGTTCTTGTCGGCTGGCTGCATCTTCTACATCTACATAAATACTCCGCAATCCACCACACGGTGCGTGGTGGAGGGTACCTCGTACCACAACTAGCATCCCTGTTCCATTCCCAAACAGAACGAGGGAAAAATAACTGCCTATATGCCTCTGTACAAGCCCTGATCGCTCTTATCTTATCTTTATGGTCTTTCCGCGAAACGTAAGTTGGCATCTTAGCCCACGCAAATTAGACTTTTGCTGCCAAAAAAATATGAACAAACTGGAAATAATTTTAATCAGTGTTAGGTTCCCAAAATAAGAGTTGTATGAGTCTGCGACGTTTTCTGGCTTGTGCTAAGCTTTTGAGGGCCGAAAAACAACAAAACTATTTGTCTTTTCCAGTTTTTCGCCTATAACTCGAAAACGATGCTTTCTAAAGAAAATTTTGCCAATACCAAGATGAACGAGCATAAAACTTTGCGCATAATAACCTACTTAGAAGTTAAAATCGGTTCAAATTTTAAAAATCATTCTGTAATTGGAACATAGCGATCGATATAAAATGAAAAACAAAACCAAATAAAAACTTATTTGATTTTTAAAATCGGTTCAGTCGTTTAGCCACAATCGATCGTCAAAAATCGACATTTTTACCAATTTTGCGGAAAAGTGAGTCATGCTCATGTTCCAACGCCTGTAACTCAAAAACGACTACTCCAAATGAAAAATTGCTTTCGAGTACCACAATTATACCGTCAAATATTTCAGACAACTTTTCAGGTACATATTTGTTTCTCAGAAGAACTGCTTCATACGTTTGCAGAATGTCTTCTAGTGTAAATTGACGCAAGTTGATTTTCTCTTCCATCCACTTGACGATGAAGTGAATACACTCAGTCATTTCAGCACATTCCGGCCGTCCACGAGGTTTTAAATCTGTTGAAGATGCACGGAGAAAGAAACGCATAGGACAGGAACTGTGGTACCTTTCATCTGCTGCTACTAAATCTGTTTCAGTGCCAAGCCTCCGGAAAACATCCTCATCCCATTCCTCTTCTCTAGTAGCGGCAGACATTCATATACTTTCTACGGTTTCCAAGTTCATTACGAGGTGAACACTATCTCGTCTGTGTTTATATGATTTACTGTGTTGGGCCTTAAAGAATACAAAGGCATCTTACAGTATACACATAGTTTCTTGAAGTTGTTCACTTTACTTCCTGTCACAGATTCTGGATTTTTCACTTCTCTTTCGGCCTTGAGAACACTTGAGTCCCTTGAGTAGAGATCTTTTCGACACTTCTGATGAACGACAACAGATATTTGACGCTCTAACTAAGTATGATGGCCATATTTTCTTCTCTTGCCGGAATCATCAAAGGATTGCAGTGCTTTTTCCTTTATTGTACCCTTATCTTCATTTTTTTCAACAGCCCATCGCCACATTCTAAAAAAAGCAGTGTCCTCCACATCAAAGCACCTTGCCTTTGAATCACGCGTTGCGCAACTCAAACACGTCGTTGTAGAACCCCGCAAATGGCAGACCAAATTACATTAATAACAACAACTTCATTAACTTGGATACGCCAGATGGTCAGTCGTTAGATTCCTCTTCTCCAGGAAAGGATTTCTAAACGCAACAAAGGTGGACTAATTAATAAGTACCGGCAGATACCTCTCGTGTGATTACCTTAAACGCCGGCCGGTGTGGCCGGGCACTTCAGTCCGGAACCGCTAGACCGCTACGGTCCCAGGTTCGAATCCTGCCTCGGGCATGGACGTGTGTGATGTCCTTAGGTTGGTTAAGTTTAAGTAGTTCTAAGTTCTAGGGGACTGATGACCTCTGATGTGCTCAGGGGCATTTGAACCATTACCATTAACATTCTGTACACATCCATTTATGACAGACGCGTGTAGAAAATTGCAGAGTGAACCTGATCAGTACTGCGATTGACATTTAAACCAATGGGAAAACTCCTGGTCTTTCATGAACTGGACCGCCTTACCGTGGTAATTGCTATGGGTAGCTCAAAGCCGACTTACCTCAAATGGTGGCGAGGTAGACGCCACGATTTGATGCCCTATCTTGTAGCACAGACTCGGCAATGCCGTAATGTTCTCCCTAAGCAACTTTCGAAAATAAATCTAAACGTGTGAAAAGTCAGAGGAGTCGCCTGGTCTGCATCAGAAGACGCAAGTGTCCGCATAAAGGGCTGGGTGTCAACCGGCCCTAAGCATAGGGGCGCGACGGCGTGGAGCGGGTGTAAAAATGTTTCTAGTACCGATGTGGCGCTTGGGTTGTCTATAGACTGCCGATGAGCGAGAGATGCCACAATGTATCCTTTATTCCCCCTACCCCACACTCCATGTCCTTACTGGGAAATTTGGTAAGCTGATGGCCAGGACAAGTTGTTCTCTATAAAAATATAAATTATCTTTATTTCTGGACTTAGCCTACGGAAATCCACGAACAGGCGAGTGTCCAATGACTATAAACACAAGTGATTCACACAAAAGCTATAAATTACCTCTCGGGCATGGATGTGTGTGATGTCCTTAGGTTAGTTAGGTTTAAGTAGTTCTAAGTTCTAGGGGACTGATGACCACAGATGTTAAGTCCCATAGTGCTCAGAGCCATTTTTTATAAATTACCTGTTGTTGTTGTGGTCTTCAGTCCTGAGACTGGTTTGATGCAGCTCTCCATGCTACTCTATCCTGTGCAAGCTTCTTCATCTCCCAGTACCTACTGCAACCTACATCCTTCTGAATCTGCTTAGTGTATTGATCTCTTGGTCTCCCTCTACGATTTTTACCCTCCACGCTGCCCTCCAATGCTAAATTTGTGATCCCTTGATGCCTCAAAACATGTCCTACCAACCGATCCCTTCTTCTAGTCAAGTTGTGCCACAAACTTCTCTTCTCCCCAATCCTATTCAATACCTCCTCATTAGTTACGTGATCTACCCACCTTATCTTCAGCATTCTTCTGTAGCACCACATTTCGAAAGCTTCTATTCTCTTCTTGTCCAAACTGGTTATCGTCCATGTTTCACTTCCATACATGGCTACACTCCATACAAATACTTTCAGAAACGACTTCCTGAAACTTAAATCTATACTCGATGTTAACAAATTTCTCTTCTTCAGAAACGATTTCCTGGCCATTGCCAGTCTACATTTTATATCCTCTCTACTTCGACCATCATCAGTTATTTTACTCCCTAAATAGCAAAACTCCTTTACTACCTTAAGTGTCTCATTACCTAATCTAATCCCCTCAGCACCACCCGATTTAATTTGACTACATTCCATTATCCTCGTTTTGCTTTTGTTGATGTTCATCTTATATCCTCCTTTCAAGACACTGTCCATTCCGTTCAACTGCTCTTCCAAGTCCTTTGCTGTCTCTGACAGAATTACAATGTCATCGGCAAACCTCAAAGTTTTTACTTCTTCTCCATGAATTTTAATACCTACTCCGAATTTTTCTTTTGTTTCCTTTACTGCTTGCTCAATATACAGATTGAATAACATCGGGGAGAGGCTGCAACCCTGTCTCACTCCTTTCCCAACCACTGCTTCCCTTTCATGCCCCTCGACTCTTATAACTGCCATCTGGTTTCTGTACAAATTGTAAATAGCCTTTCGCTCCCTGTATTTTACCCCTGCCACCTTCAGAATTTGAAAGAGAGTATTCCAGTTAACGTTGTCAAAAGCTTTCTCTAAGTCTACAAATGCTAGAAACGTAGGTTTGCCTTTTCTTAATCTTTCTTCTAAGATAAGTCGTAAGGTTAGTATTGCCTCACGTGTTCCAACATTTCTACGGAATTCAAACTGATCTTCCCCGAGGACCGCTTCTACTAGATTTTCCATTCGTCTGTAAAGAATTCGCGTTAGTATTTTGCAGCTGTGACTTATTAAACTGATAGTTCGGTAATTTTCACATCTGTCAACACCTGCTTTCTTTTGGATTGGAATTATTATATTCTTCTTGAAGTCTGTGGGTATTTCGCCTGTCTCATACATCTTGCTCACCAGATGGTAGAGTTTTGTCATGACTGGCTCTCCCAAGGCCATCAGTAGTTCTAATGGAATGTTGTCTACTCCCGGGGCCTTGTTTCGACTCAGGTCTTTCAGTGCTCTGTCAAACTCTTCACGCAGTATCTTATCTCCCATTTCATCTTCATCTACATCCTCTTCCATTTCCATAATATTGTCCTCAAGTACATCGCCCTTGTATAAACCCTCTATATACTCCTTCCACCTTTCTGCCTTCCCTTCTTTGCTTAGAACTGGGTTGTCATCTGAGCTCTTGATATTCATACAAGTGGTTCTCTTCTCTCCAAAGGTCTCTTTAATTTTCCTGTAGGCAGTATCTATCTTACCTCTAGTGAGACAAGCCTCTACATCCTTACATTTGTCCTCTAGCCATCCCTGCTTTGCCATTTTGCACTTCCTGTCGATCTCATTTTTGAGACGTTTGTATTCCTTTTTTCCTGCTTCATTTACTGCATTTTTATGTTTTCTCCTTTCATCAATTAAATTCAATATTTCTTCTGTTACCCAAGGATTTCTATTAGCCCTCGTCTTTTTACCTACTTGATCCTCTGCTGCCTTCACTACTTCATCCCTCAGACCTACCCATTCTTCTTCTACTGAGTTTCTTTCCCCCATTCCTGTCAATTGTTCCCTTATGCTCTCCCTGAAACTCTCTACAACCTCTGGTTCTTTCAGTTTATCCAGGTCCCATCTCCTTAAATTCCCACCTTTTTGCAGTTTCTTCAGTTTCAATCTACAGTTCATAACCAATATATTGTGGTCAGAATCCA
This sequence comes from Schistocerca serialis cubense, assembly GCF_023864345.2. Classification (NCBI taxonomy): domain Eukaryota; kingdom Metazoa; phylum Arthropoda; class Insecta; order Orthoptera; family Acrididae; genus Schistocerca; species Schistocerca serialis. The sequence continues at coordinate 67,752,714 of NC_064641.1, read as the reverse complement.
CATCTGCCCCTGGAAATGTCTTACAGTTTAAAACCTGGTTCCTAAATCTCTGTCTTACCATTATATAATCTATCTGATACCTTTTACTATCTCCAGGATTCTTCCAGGTATACAACGTTCTTTTATGATTCTTGAACCAAGTGTTAGCTATGATTAAGTTATGCTCTGTGCAAAATTCTACAAGGCGGCTTCCTCTTTCATTTCTTCCCCCCAATCCATATTCACCTACTGTGTTTCCTTCTCTCCCTTTTCCTACTGACGAATTCCAGTCACCCATGACTATTAAATTTTCGTCTCCCTTCACTACCTGAATAATTTCTTTTATCTCGTCATACATTTCATCAATTTCTTCATCATCTGCAGAGCTAGTTGGCATATAAACTTGTACTACTGTAGTAGGCATGGGCTTTGTGTCTATCTTGGCCACAATAATGCGTTCACTATGCTGTTTGTAGTAGCTAACCCGCACTCCTATTTTTTTATTCATTATTAAACCTACTCCTTCATTACCCCTATTTAATTTTGTATTTATAACCCTGTAATCACCTGACCAAAAGTCTTGTTCCTCCTGCCACCGAACTTCACTAATTCCCACTATATCTAACTTTAACCTATCCATTTCCCTTTTTAAATTTTCTAACCTACCTGCCCGATTAAGGGATCTGACATTCCACGCTCCGATCCGTAGAACGCCAGTTTTCGTTCTCCTGATAACGACATCCTCTTGAGTAGTCCCCGCCCGGAGATCCGAATGGGGGACTATTTTACCTCCGGAATATTTTACCCAAGAGGACGCCATCATCATTTAATCATACAGTAAAGCTGCATGTCCTCGGGAAAAATTACGGCTGTTGTTTCCCCTTGCTTTCAGCCGTTCGCAGTACCAGCACAGCAAGGCCGTTTTGGTTAATGTTACAAGGCCAGATCAGTCAATCATCCAGACTGTTGCCCCTGCAACTACTGAAAAGGCTGCTGCCCCTCTTCAGGAACCACATGTTTGTCTGGCCTCTCAACAGATACCCCTCCGTTGTGGTTGCACCTACGGTACGGCCATCTGTATCGCTGAGGCACGCAAGCCTCCCCACCAACGGCAAGGTCCATGGTTCATGGGGGGGATAAATTACCTATTAATTAATAAACAAGAGTTAACTACCCAGGTACCTACGTACCTAACTAAATTACCCTTAATATGAATATTTGGCCGAATGTGGATGATCTGGGGTTCAAAAGTAAATGTCTTGGCAAGATTCTAGCGCTGCAAATACTTTCACGATTTTATTGGTATCTGTGCATAAGAGTGTGCAATTTTTAAAATTTAAGAACTCTTTTTAAGCATAGTTTAATGCTCTCTTGTACATGGTGTTTTCATTTGGGGTAGTTGTTTTTGAATTACAGGCAATGTGAGAATAAGTTGCTCAAAAATGCCGATTTTTGAGTATTGATTGTGGCAAAACGCCTGAACCGATTTTAACTTGTCAGTAGATCATTATACACGTAATTTTTTGCTCTTTCATTTTGGTGTTGGTTCGTTGTCTCGTTGATTTGGGAGAGGGGTTCAAACTGCAAAGTCACCGATGCCATCGGATTAGGAAAGGGTGGGGAAGGCACCATCCTGGAATTTGCCTGAAGAGATTTAGGGAAATCACGGAAAACCTAAATCAGGATGGCCCGACGCGGTTTTGAACCGTCGTCGTCCCGAATGCTTGGTATTGGTAAAATTTTCTGTAGGTTGCATCATTTTCGAATTATAGTCTAAAAACTGAAAAAAATATAAAAAAATCATTTTTTCCGGCGCTCATAACTTTATCACAAGCCAGAAACCGTAGCAAACTCATATACTTAACATAGATAAAAATTATTTCCAGCTTGTGCATATTTTTTAGCCATCACGGCCATTTTTCAGGCTGATTTTTCCTGGGCTATCTGTGAAACGTGCCAACAATGAGGTTCCGTGAGCTGTGTGTGCGTCTCATGTTTCAATGCAACGTGCGTGCTGTTCGTAGCGTTCCGCGCGAGATTTCTTTCTTTTTTTCCGGTGCTGTTGGATTCTACGGAAGAGCGCTTGTTTCTTGGATACTGGACAGCTGGTTCCTTTAAGACATGCCGCGACTATTTTTAGAACGTTTCTGTAGTCTATCTAAACAATGCAATCAAGGCTTGGTGACGAAGCTGGAGGCAATGGGAACGCTGTTAGATCTGAACGGCGGAAAGGGGGGTGAGCGTGGCCGTGGGCGAAGAAAGTGTGCGTGAGGTAAAGACACGATTGTGGGCATCACCCAAAAAAAGTTTCTTCGCCGTTTGTTGCCGGAATCTGGTCTATCGTCTAGCACGTTCAAAGAGCTGCTAAGAAAGTATGCCCGTATGCGAACAAGTTTTCGGTTTTTCATGAACGGACACGGGCCTGATAAACGCCTAACATACTGCCTTTGCTATCAGCTGTTTATCGTTGAAAGGTCACAAATATTGGAGTACATGTGGTACAGTGATGAAGCATGGTTCTAAATCTGAGGATACGTGAATTAACGAAAAAGCACGTTACTGTATTAGTCACAACCAGCATCCAATTATTGAGGAACCCATTCATTGACAAAAGGTGGGAGCGTTTCGTGCATTATCACAGGGCGCACCGTATAGCCATTTTTTTATGCAGCTATCACCAGTCAAGCATTGATTAATGAATTTGTGAACCAGTTGCATGAAAAGTAAGTGACACTGGTACCAGCAATATGAGGCAACTTGCCGTACATTAAAAGCGAGTATGGCTGCGGTGGAATGCTTCTTCCTTGACAGTGTGATTTCCAAAAGACTGTGCCTCACAGGTCACCTGAGTTTGACCCCGTCTGGCTTTTTTCTGTGGGGTCACCTTAAATATAATGTACACAACAACAAACCAGGCACATCCTCCGTGAAATACAGGCAGGCATGCCCAGTAGCCTGGCAGCAACATTCACGAACATGCAGCTCCGTGTTCGACTCAGATGAGAGTAGGAAACTTACAGAACCTCTTGTAATGTATGTTCATTTTTACAGTCATAAAAGTACGTCATAAAATTTTTAATGAAAGACGATATGAAAACAGATTTGTACATAACACTTTTATCGCAGCCCCTTACGAGAGGGATACCCGTCATTATTGTACCGATGTTTAGAAAATTAAGTTCCCTACAAAAGAATAATCATCAAAACGTACACGGAACGCCGCCCCCTCGCCACCTCCAACAACCCCTTCTCATTACATTGCTCCCCGCACCTACCGCCCTTTTTCGGTCCGGTCCCTCTTTGAGAAATGAAAACTTCCTCCAGTGGATGATAAAGCCGAGGGTAAGTACCACTGAGCTGTAGAAACGTAGGTGCTGGTGTTAAGCGCCGGATTACCAAATTATGCACCAGTAACCAGGTACTCATACATCTCAAGCTTCTCTTTTGAGTCTCAGAGCAAGGACTACATCTATTTCTAAACTCTCCAGATCACAGGGAAGACTGTGGTCGAAGATACTCTTTACTATACCAATATATTGAGGTTTCTTCTCTGTCTGTTCACATGGGGCTTGTAAAGAACGTCTAACTGATATTTGCCTTGTTTTAGGAACCCGGTCTTCACGCGATAGATGCATCGCTGAAGAATATTCATAATTTATGCTCATAAATAGAGTTCTTGAAATATTCTAAGCGAGTTTTCCCGCGATGTATAGCTTATTTCTTAGTGTCTGCCAGACGCGATTAATCAACAGCTCTATCACGCTCTCTGAAAGGTCAAACAAGTTTCCTAACATTCGCACCGTCTGTCTATGTATACACTTGATGTAATCTGTTAACCCAACTTGATACAGTTTCCCATAACCTCAGAATTTGTCAAGTGCTTTATAAGCAATCTCTTTTGCAGGGACACTGCAGTGTCTTAGTACCCTACCAATGAATCACAGCCTGCCATTTGCTTCTCTTGCGACGCATTGAGTTCATGGCGATCATCTGTCACATGAAGGCTTAAGATCATTAGCCACCTTGGTGTTATTCCGAAGGAATAATTTATGAACCTTCTTTTCCTTTATTATACACTCATCAACAAAACAGTCTCATTTCACTTCACAGCCATTCGTCGTAGGTGGCCATGGAGTGGAGTTATACGTATGAAAGACCGTCCACAAGCGAGAGAAAAGCCCAGTACACCCCTCTACACGAACTTCAGAATAACAACAAAAGAATGACACATGCGATCAATGCAAGACTTCTGATTACAGGTTTGATCTTGTTGTTGTTGTTGTAGTCTTCAGTCCGAAGACTGGTTTGACGCAGCTCTCCACGCTACTCCATCCAGTACAAGTCTCTACCCCTTTTGAGCCTGCTTACTGTATTCACCTCCTGGTCTCTCTGTACAATTTTTACCCCACTCTTCCCTCCATTACTAAGTTGGTGATACCTTGACGTCTCAGAATGTGTCCTATCAACAGATCCCTTCTTTTAGTGAAATTATTGCACAAATTTCTTTCATCTCTAATTCTGTTCAGTAATATCTTATTTGTTACATTGATCTACCCATCTAATCTACTGCATTCTTCTGTAGCATCCGTATTTCGCCCGTCTCATTCATGTTCCGTACCAGGTGGAATGGTTTTGTTATAGCTTGCTCTTCCAAGGATATGAGTAGTTCTGAGAGAATGTCGTCTAGTGTGGGGGCCTTGTTTCGACTTAAGTCTTTTAGTGATCTGCCAAATTCTTCTCGCAGTATCGTATTTCCGATTTCATCTTTATCTTTTTCCTCTTCCCTTTCTATCATATTGATTGAAGTTAATTTCCCTTGCACAGTCCCTCTTTTATCCTTCCAGCTTTAAGCTTTCCCATTTTTGCTTAGTACTGGTTTTCCATCTGACGTCTTGATATTCATGCAGATGCTTTTCTTTCCTGCAGACATCCCTTTAATTTCCCCATATACGGCATTCATTTTTCCACTAGCAATGTATGCTTGTATATCGCTACACTTGCTCTCTAGTCAACCCTGCGTAGCCTTTTGGTATTTCCTGTCGATTTCATATTTTAGACGTTTGTATTCTCTTTCGCCTGCTTCATTTGCTGCATTTTTATATTTTCTCATTTCATCAGTTAAATTCAGTATCTCCCGTCTGTCCAGCTGTGGCTGGTGAATGACATAGAATTTGTAGTAAAGGTAATAATAATAAAGGTAATAAAATAATAACCGAGGATGTCTATTAAGCCTTCTCTTTTTACCTATTAGCTCCTCTGCTGCCTTCATCTTTTCATCTCTCAAAACTAACAATTAGTCTTCGACTATTCCTTTTCCCTGTTTCAGTCAATCATTGCCTAATGTTCGAGTTGAAACTCTCAACAACCACTAGTTCTTTCGACATGTCCAGGTTCCATCGCCTTAATTTCCTACCTTTCTTACAATTTTTTTCAGTTTTAATCTACAGTTCACAATCAATAAATTGTGATCAGGGTCCTCATCTGCCGCTGGAAGTACCTTACAGTTTAAAGCCTGGTTCCGAAATCTCTGTCTTACCATTACATAATCGATCCGAAACCTGCCCGGTCAAGGTCCCTCTCATGTGTATAAGCTTCTGTCATATTTATTAATCCAAATTTTAGCAATTATTAAATTATGCCCCGGGCAAAATTCTACTAGGCGGCTTCCTGTTTCATTCCATTTCTCAGTCCACATTCACCAACTATTTTACCTTTTCTTACTTTCTTTTCTTTCCAATCCCTCATCGCAATTAAATTTTCCTCTCCCGTAATTGTTTCAATAATTTCTCTTGTCTCATCATAACAATTTTTCAGATTCTTCACCATCTGTGGAGCTAGTTGGCATATAAACTTGTGCTATTTGTGAAGTATCTGCCCTTGGACGTGGTTTCTATAATTGATTGGATTTGTTATATTGACACCAAAAATATTTTAGACGAGTGTGGTCGTAAGATACCGATTCCGGTAACGTCCTCCACTGCTTAGTTAATGCAGTTAGTCTGATTTTGAGCCACTATGTAGCAGCAGGCGCAACCATAGCGAAAGAAACAAGAACTCCGTCGAAAAGTTCCAGTGTCAATATATACTCAAAATTCAAATTACTAGAACGTAATGTTGTTTCTTCTCCAGGTCCCACAACTCTGCAACACAATTTAAACTGAACCGTATCATCTTCATCTTTGCCTAGGTGTGCTGTGTCGTCTTCCGGAGCCTTGGCTTTACTCTACCGCGATTGGTCCGTTTGCTTTTAAATTTCGGAGGGAGCTGCGTTCTGTGGGGAGACCTGCTGCCGAGAGAGTATTGAGTGCTGCTGCCGGAGTGAGACGGGGAGTTTAGTTTCCGGTTGTGTGGCAGCGCAATGTTGCGGGAACGCACGTGATTGCTACGAGCGTGTGTACTCGGGACGGTGGCAGTAGTTCTGGACAGGCTGTGTGATAAGGAAGCTCGGCGTGGCAACAGTTGACGCGGCGTGTCCGCGTTGCTATGGCGGAACTGGGGCGATTAACATAACTCGAGTTGGTGCTGGTTGCAACCTGTCGCCGGCTGCTTGTCTGCCTTCCGGGCTAAGGGTGAGAATTTCTTGATTTGATGTGTCTCACTCAATTTCTGCCCGTGTCGTCGGGTGTGTTTTGCTCTAAGGTGGTGTGCCATGGTGTTTCGAAATTTTAGTAGGCTCAGGCGTGCCCGAAATCCCGGTTCAATGATCTGCTGTTATATTGTCAAGTGTAAATATCACTAGAAAAGAGTGTTAACTCTCTGTGTCTTAATAACTGAACATAAAATATTATCTGGTTGAAATTTTATTCTGACCCAAGTGCAATAAAGATCTTGTATTTTACAATTTGTTGAGTGTTATTATTATTTAGTAATGGCCGTCACATTTACTAAGTCGTCATTAACAGTTCCTGCCTAGACAGGCGTTATATTTTGAACCATGTGTTTCAATGTTTGGTAATTTTTATTTTATGTGTTATAGAGGGTTGCTGTCATGCCCTATGTGGACGATTCGCCACGTTGGTGAAGTTTC